>NC_061083.1:4487283-4654783 GCF_021917145.1 Hypomesus transpacificus
AAGATCCGAGTAGCCTTCTCTCTCTCCTTTTTTTTCTCTCTCCATTTTGTTCTCTCTTTCGCCCACTCCCATTTCTCTCTCCCTCTCTTTCCCATTCCCTCTCATCCCCTTCTTGGTCTTTCTCTCTCTCTGTCTCTCTCTCTCTGTCTCTCTCTGTCTATCTCTCTCTGTCTGTCCCCCTCCCCTCTTCAGTTAGGTGGTTAAACTGTACTTGAGGGTGGTGTTTTCTGGTTGCCTGGAGACAGGGTGGAGTGTGTGGTCAGAAGGACAGGGCGCAGTTCCTTCAGCTGTATTCCCATTCCCCTCGAGGGGTGTGTGTGTGTGTGTGTGTATACACAGAGTGGTGAAGCTAGAGAGAGAGTGAGAAAAAGAGGGAAAGAAAGAGTGATAGAGAGAGAGGAAAAAAAAGAGAGAATGGGAGAGAGAAAGGGAGAGGGAGAAGGAGAGAGAAAGGGAGAGAGAAAGGGAGAGAGAGAGAGAGAGAGAGAGGAGAGAGAGAGAGAGAGAGAGAGAGAGAGAGAAGAGAGAGGGAAGAAGAGAGAGAGAGAGAGAGAGAGAGAGAGAGAGAGGGGGGGGGGGTGGTCTGTGTAGTTCTGTTATTTTGTCCTCCTGGGTCTGTACGACAGTAAGCTCTGTGTGTCAGAGCTGTGTGACTCAGCAACCCAGAACAGGCTGCTAGCTCTCCACTGCCATTGTGAGTTCCCTCTGCTGTAAAGGGACACAGGATGTAAGAGACTATTCTAAGTGTTCTAACAGGAAGTCAGAGACCATTGTAAGGGTTCCAACAGGAAGTGTTATTCAAGGAGAGGGTGTTGTGGAGTTCCTATGCCTTCGTTTAACATGTCTTTAGCTTTGAACAGGGAAGGAACGAAAGATGAAGTAAGAGGGGGGGAGTGAGAGAAAGAGAAGAAGGGAGAGAGAGACAGGAAGAGGGAGAGAGAAACTTAGAGAGAAAGAGATGGTGAGGTTGAAGGCTATAATGAGTTGTTTACTTTTTTTTTCTGCAGGTGACGGACAGCAGAGTCCCCTCCCCTTCCTGGACAAGAACTCCAATCAGGATGCCTGCCCTGCCTCGAGCCAGGAGTTCGACGCCCTCAACAACCTCAACAGCCCCGCCCCTTGTCAGAACAGATTTGGACGGGACCAGAACCTCAACCTTACCCTGAGCTCCAGAGTCAATCCCATGGAAGGGCTCTCGCTGCCCTCCCCCCCCCAGCCGCAAGCGCCTCGCCCCCCCTCGCTGCCCGTCTCTTCGTCCCTGACCAGACCGGACCCTTCGGAGGTGGACGACCAGGCCCCCGTGACCCCTGACCCCAGCCCTGACCCCAAGCCGAAACACGACCTCGCCATCGACCCCGACCTCCTCAACGGCAACCTGACCTCCGAGTCCTCGACGTCAAGCGCCGAAACCCCGTCTCAACCCGACGACTTGGTGAACCAATCACCTCATGGGAGCGGCAGCATCATCACGTGAGTACCGCACAGAGATCCAGTCATACACAGGCACACACACACACACGCCGAGAAACATTTGAATTCTGGTTTTGCATTGAGTTGGAACTGTGATTGCTCTGAGAGCATCCTGTCAAACCCTTGTTTCTACTCACACACTAACCCCTTCCCCCCTTCCTCTCCCCCGGTCTGCACCTGCTCACCTCAGCTCGCACTCCACACACAGTGTGACCTTGTCTCTTCCTCCTCCCTCAATCAACCCTGTCCTGCTGTGTCCCCCCCCTCCTCCCTCCTCCCCTCCCTCCTCTTCCTCTCCCCCGTGTGCCTTCAGGACTGCTGAGCAAGTCCGTTTCCTCTGTGTGCTGTTGTAAGTACAGTAGAGCTATATGTGTGTGTGTGTGTGTGTGTGTGTGCAAGCGCCTGTGTGTTTCCTCCCTGGCTGATGTCCCCTCTCCTCATCAGTTCCATGTGTCTCAGCAAGGTTTGACAGTCAGTCCCAAAACCTGTTACATCATCCTCAACCTGACCCCAATATCCTTCCTTCTGACCTCATCAGGGAGGAAGGGAAGAGAAAGCTGAAAGGAGAGAGAGAAAAATATATTTGAAACTTCATGTCGTTTTTGAATTTACCACAAACACACACACACACACACTTCCACATGAATCCAATTTCTCTATCTTCCCTGCCCAGTATTCTCAGCGGGCATACAGTACAGTCTCCAACATCACACAAACATCATAACATTATCCCAGAGAACTAATGCCCCATCCTCTGACTCCAGTGTGTCTGTGTTTAATCCCGCCCACTTCCAGCACCACTGCATGACAAAGGACAAGGGTAATTAGCCAACAGGTAACACCTGTGCCAGTTAGACCCACCCTGGCTTTGTACCAGAAGCCCCTCCCACTTTCTCTACCCTGTAGCATACCCCACCAGCACGCATTTATACCAGCTAATTCTCAATCAGCCTCTTTTTATAGGATTGGGTAACAGCCACAATGTGCTTCATTAATCTCCTTTCTGCTGTAACTCTGCCATTTGTCAGAGTCTCCGAGCTCACAGCCGCACTCAGCAACGCAATGAGGTGCGACCAGTCCCTTTCCGTCATATTTACACCGTCTTCCTCTTTCACTCAGTCTGCACTGGGCCGTTCTGGTCCCTATGGAATACTGCCAACACACGCTCACACACACACACACACACACACACACACACACACACACACACACACACACACACGACTGATCAGCTATGAGCTGGTTGTTGTTGTTGTGGTTGTTGACCTTCCTCTTCCTCGTCAACAGGAACTCCTGTAAAGTGAACAGGAACCCAGCAGTGCAGCAGGACGTCAGTGGAAAGGTAAGAGATCACACTGATTCTTAGTGCAGCAGAGAATTTGTCTTTGACTCAGAGACCCAGGAAGACTGTTTTCTGTGTGTGTGTGTGTGTAGGAGGGGGATCATCGTGAGGGCCACGCCACAGATGAAGAGAAGCTGGCAAGCAGTGTTGGTGTCAGAGCAGACAAAGACCAGAGCAGTAAGACTATTTACTCTCTGTACTTTCTGTATCTTCTCAGAGTACTTTCTGGGTACTTTTAAAATACTCTCTGGTCACTGTCAGTGTACCTTCTCCATACTGTGTGCTTAATACATACTTGAACCATGGATTTACTCTATAGACTTCAAATACACTCTCTAGGTCATTTCGAAATACTCTCTGAGTACCCCACACTTTCTCTATCCAGTAATGACTCTCTCTGTGCTGTCTATGGGCATATTGAGTTGAATTCACGCGCAGTTCAAATCCAGTCCTTGCCTCTAGCCTGGTACGCAGGGAGGGCCTGTCGTCAGAGAGGGACAGTGTGTGCGTGGCTCAGATACAGTAGCTAATTGTTCAACTGTACTTTTCCCTGAGGCTAATCAATCAGCCATCCTCCATCAGTGTCAAACTAGGAAAATAAAGGTCATCTTTGTTTTTTTGCACACGCCTGCACAAACACAGCGATCAATGATCCACTACTTCGCCCAGAGTCGGGGCACGGTGTGACTCTAACTGTGGTGAGGCAGACACAGGGGAGGGGAGGCGAGGCAGCTGGGCTGTGTGCTGGCAGGACCCAGATCAGGACCAGGGCTGTGGGGAACCCGTGCTGTGTTGGTGTGGCTGTCTGAGCAGGGTATATTGATGAGAGCGGACAGACATTACTACTGCTGATCTATGATGCCGTCAGGCAGCAGGAGAAACAGCTGTAGCTCCACTCCTCTCATCTGACCTCTCCCTCTAGACCTCAGAGCTGGCGTTGGGGAGAGGGTTCACGTTGGGGTTAGGAATGGCATCACGACATGTGTAGATTATATACACACACTGCTCCCTGGTGGCCATTTGTGTCATCAGACCTTGTAAACCTGGAGAACTAACAGTTCAGTAATATAATGTTCAGTAATAATAATGTCACATATTAATTTAGCTATCCAAAGCAATGACCGGGGGTCATTTGATCCTCTGACCTCTTGTAGTCAATTGCTCTACCCCTGAGCTATGCATATGCCTTAAACCTGCAACTGGAACACTCATGTCATCCAGGAATTTAGATATATTTCCAGTAACAATATAATAATGGTGAGTATTTTGTGTTTTACTGTCAATCTCTCTTCCAGATCCAGAGAGTTGTGTTTCTCCCAAAGCAGAAGAGGCAGAATGTTGTTCCATGGTGAGTATGCAATCTCTCACTTTGCCTCTAGATGGCATTAAATAACCTCTACCCTTTTTGAGAGATGTAGTTTGCTTGTCCGTGCCACAGATAAGTGGTCAGTGTTTGTGGTGTAATATGCCACTGGGGCATTTCCTTAGGTGACAAAGGGATTAGGGTTATAATCCAGGAGATTAGATCATGACTAGCAATGTTTATAATCCCAGGAAGGGCAGGAGGGGACGGCTGGGGGAGGGGGCATAGGAGGGACGTCAACAGCATGAGCAAAGAGAGAGATTAATAAAGGGGGAGGGGGTTTGAAAGAGGGATGTGAAGAAAAGAAAAAAAAAACTCAATTTGAAGACCCTAAGCATTACTCCCTCGAAGCTCAATGTTGGATTGCATTCGAGTGATGTACTAATGTGGTGTCTTGTTTTCTCATCTGTTCTCTCACTCACCCCACCCTGATCAGTATGAGGAACCCTGTAAACTGAAGAATGGCAGTCTGTCAGGAAGTGACACGCCAAAGACAGGAAGTCAGGTCTTGGACTCCATCTGCATCAGCGAGGCTGAGAAAACAGCCGTTCTCACCCTCATCAGAGAGGAGGTACTGAAACAAACTCACACTCTCTCTCACACACACACACACACACACACACACACAGAGCTCTGTTCATAACAGACGTGTCTTCTCAGATCATCACCAAGGAAGTCGAGGCCAGCGACTGGAAGAGGAAGCATGAGGAGAGCAGGCAGGAAGTCCACGAGATGAGGTACCTGGGAATATTCTAGAACAACGCTCTGTTCTCCCAAACACACGCGGTCGATGTTTCAGATCACTAGAATTTTATAAACCAATAAAATGAACAATGTGTCTGTTAAGCTGGACGGTCTGAGCTGATCTCTGGTCGTCCTCCTCTTCCTACAGGAAGATAGTGGCAGAGTATGAGAAGACCATCGCTCAGATGATCGGTGAGTGCTGATGTTTCTCACAGTGGGTAGGTTTCCCCCTGGATTTTTCAGACATCCTGCAGATGATAACTCTAACTCTCTCTGTCATTTTGTCTTTCTCCTTGTCTCCCTCACTCCCTTTTTCACTCTTCCACACTACCTCTCTCTCTCTTTTTCTATCTTTTTCTCTGTCTCTTTGTGTTTCTCTCTTTCTCTCTTGGTCTCTCTCTCTCTTTCAGAGGACGAGCAGCGTAACAGCATGAGCCACCAGAAATCCCTTCAGAGTGTGATCATGGAGAAGGACTCGGCTCTGGGGGACCTGAACTCTGTGGAGCGCTCTCTGTCCGACATGTTCCGCCGCTACGAGAACATGAAGAGCACCCTGGAGGGGTTCAAGAAGGTGTGCGGGGTCAGGGCTCAAAGGGACTCAGGGGTCACATCGAGAGCGCACGGAAAAAACGCGTTGTGTTGTTGTTGTTGTTGTTGTTGTGCTGGATGCTGAGTCGTGCTGTGGCCCGTCTCGTTACAGAATGAGGAAGTGCTGAAGAAGTGTGCGCAGGAGTACTTGGCGAGGGTCAAGCAAGAGGAGCAGAGATATCAGACCCTCAAACTCCACGCCGAGGAGAAACTAGACAAGTAAGACCAGTAGGAACCACAACAAAAAAAAAACACTCTTCTCTCTGAAATGCTCTAAACCACTCCACGTGGGGACGGTTAATGGGAACACTCTCACGCTGGCCCTTCTCCCTGCGCCTCTTCCTTCCTGTCTGTCAGGGCCAATGAGGAGATAGCCCAGGTGCGTGGGAAGGCAAGCTCAGAGAGCGTGGCTCTGACGGCCAGTCTGAGGAAGGAGCAGATGAAGGTGGACTCCCTGGAGAGAGCCTTGCAGCAGAAGGTCAAACACCAACACTGACATCACATCCTGACTCTACACACAGCATGCTACATACACCGCTAACTAACACAACGTTACGGCGTGTTACAGTCAAAATGCGAACTCTAACACTCCATCTTGTGAGCACGAAATGTGCTATATAAATAATGTCTTATTATATGCTAAGTGTAATGTTACATACTGCACTCTACACAAACATGCTAATCCCGACACGACAGTACATGCTAACTCAAAGGCCTCAAGCTGTATGCCGAAGAGAGATCTCCTAACTGTCCCCAACTGTCATCCTGTCATCGCTCCACAGAACCAGGAGATCGAGGAGCTCACTAAGATCTGTGACGAGCTCATCGCCAAGATGGGAACATCCGACTGAGGGATTCCATGAATTCCCCAATCAACTAATCCGGACCCTTCTAGCCTTGCCAACAGCCTATAGCGTTCCGCTCTGCATGCATCCAGCCAATGAGCAGCTCTGCACCCCTGCTGTGAGCCCACCCTCAGGATGTTGCTGCTTAACTGGTACACCCTATAAACACATCTTATAGAGCGCACCTTGTCCACATGCACCAGATATTGCACTAAATATTTCATTTAAAACAAGGTCAATGTTACATGTGGATCCTCCTTCTCCTTCACTTCAGGAACGTATCGCAGCTTCGCACACAACAAAAATTCTGTCTTGGTAAAATACTGTATATCTCCAGTGTAAATAAAGTTGTTGTATTCAAAACCCCTGCAAATTTCTCCTCCCACAGCATAAACACAATACTAGAACCCCTTGGCTGTAGCTGTCATGGCTTTGCATACAAGTCCTTAAATAAATGTAACTGACAATGATTTTATCTGTACAAAAACCTTCTCCACACCTGCCATAATATCACAGCAATTCACTGCACTGGCATGTGTGGATGGGAGGATGAATTGGGGCCAGACTGATGGGGGTGGGGGTGGCGTGGGCAAGGTCAGGGTCAGGATGCTTTGTCGCTGAGAGGATGGAGGAGTTTCTCAAGGAAATACTGTGGATAGCTTTTACTAACCTGCGAGGCCTTGTGCTGTTGTTATAAACTGTGTTCCGTCCTCCAATGTAACTGGTTTCCTGTGAAACCAGAATAGCTTCTGTATGCGTTTTGAGATTTGCACATGACTTTTAAACTTTGCCGGTTGTAGACATCATTCACCAGTGTTGTGAAATATAATCACCAACTGGAAGTTCAGACAAAAAAATTGGTGGGCGTGGATGTGTTTGAAGAAATGTTATTTGGAGGAATGTTTTGCTCTCTCTGGATCTTTAAACAGGCTGTTCCTTTTACCATTTGAAACATATACCTTTTAGTTCTTGTTTAAGACAAGCTGGTTTGTGATAATCCACTTTGTTACATGCCAACTGTAAAGTTCAGCTAGGTGAACTAATGCCATGCCTGTTCATCCTTCCAGACAATTTCACGTACCATCCTTTTAGCTCCAGCAACAATGATCATGTTTATATTAGAAAATGTATAGTTTATCATTCTGTGACCTTTTCTACAAAGATGATTTGTATCTGTACTGCAAATTCAGAACAAGCACATACTACAGATCTGTTGACATTGTATTTTGTTTATTAACATTTGCCGAGTGTGTACCTTTTGCCTGAATAAATATGAATAGTTGTGAGCGAGCGTTGCCGTGTTTGTGTTCGGTGTCTGTGTTTGCTCACTGGCTGCACGGCGCCACCGTTCTCGACTGAGAACGACAAACTCGACACCCCAAGGGGAGACAGACCTGTTGGCGTCAATGAGTTTGTCAGCTTTATCCAACTAGCCACGCAAACACACACACCCAATCGCTAAGCTGGAGATAGGACGTGTGTCATGAGTGCGTGACCTTGAGGTTGGGGGTGGAGGCAGAGATGTCCTGTGTCCGACCAGGACAACAGGCTGCAGGTGACCCATGGATGCTAGCATGAGGGTGTGGTCGTTCTGAAGTGAAACAGCCAACCCCCCCCGGTCCATTGTCGTCGTCATCCCCCCCCGATAAAGATCTGACCCGTTCTCCACCATCCTCCGACGCTCCATGTGGAACCCAACACCTCTGAGGGTATCCCTGACCCTGGCTCTGGCCACGAACCTGTTAAAGCTTGCAACAGGTTAATTCCATTAGCAAAGTGTGCTGGCTGTGCAGCAATGATTGGGATTATAACTAAGACCTTAATACCTTCAGTTGTTCCTCCTGGCTGACCCTCTCCTCCTCCTCCACCTCCTCCTCCTCCACCCCTCCTCTCCCTTCTCCCCTCCGTCTCGTCGACCCGTGGGCTTCCACTCCTCTGCCGGATCTCCAAGCCTCCAGTGATTCTCACCGCCATGAAGACTTTCCTGGCTCTTCTGCTGCTGGTGACCCTGGCCTGCCACAGTAAGTCTCACCTCGGCTGCACAGGTTGGGTTTGGGCTGGGTGATGATTGTGGGGCGGGGGGGGGGGGGGGTTTACAGAGGGTCTATCATTTGGACGGGAATTGGCGGTTCGAGGGTGAGGTGTTTCGGGAAGGGAGTCCGGGTGGGAGGACCTCCAGTCTGGGGGTGCAGCTGGGTTTGTTTTGGGGGTCCGTGTGTCTCAGTGCTGGGTTAGGAGGATGCCGGCTGGTGGCTTGTGCTGTGGAAGGTTTGGTCCTTTCCAGAAAACAGCAGGATGCAAGATGATTACAGCTCTTCGTCTTTCATAAGCTAAAAATGCTCAGTGCTTAGATTGAATTCAGAGGACCACGTGTTGTGTATTTGTCGGTAGCGGCCGGGCTTTCATTCTCTAATTCATTTTTTAGACCTGTTTATGTTGTATTAGTCCCAGAACTACGGACTTCCTATCCTCTACACCTCTTCTCCTTCTATTCCACCCTTTCCTTTCCTCCTCTCCCTTCATCTCTCTTCTTACTATAGAGCACTTGAAATCCCAAAGGAGTCAATGTAAAAGTAAAAGTCAATGGGATCTTTTTTTTCCAGGGGAAACGTGTTGTAGTACAACAACAACAAAAAAGTATCACAGAGCAGAGAACTAACTAACAGGCCGATAACTTGACAGCTTTGTTGTGGAACTGAGGCCCTTCAGGTTAAACCTACTGAAGACATCTTAGTGCCTGCTACTTCGAACCCAAACCGGGGTGTGTGTGTGTAAGTGTGCGTATGTGTGTGTGTGTGGGGGGGGAGGTGTGTGTCTGTGTGTGTGTGTGTTGTAGAAGAAGAACATTCTGTTTAGTCTCGTCTTAGGTGCTCTCTCTTGTTCCGTCTGCCAAGGCCACGCCCTCAAGTGTCACACATGCGTTGCTTCCAATGACGATGAATGCAACAAACAAGGCTCCACCTCCTGCCCCCAGTATGCTGATGCCTGCTCAACCATCACGGGGCCCAGTAAGTAGACGCACACACACATGTAGCTTGTAGGCTAATAATTAATTAATCAACTTGGTTATGTAGTATACCAGTAGTTCGACTGTTATTTTATTTAATTCGATGTTTTCCATTTCACTGCGTGGCAACGGCATGTAGTATTCTCTACAGACACTAGAGGTCAGACTACAGCCTAGGAACAGTGGTTCGTCATCATGGCAGATCACTGAAAAGACTAACAGACTTTGAGATTTCCACAACAAAACATGACAAATTGATGCTTCTTAATACTCATTTTTCAGCAGTTTCACTTGTTTCTCTGTGACCAATTAAGAACCAGTGCGTGTGTGCGTATGTTTGTGATGGCTTGGGCTTAGCCTTCCTCCTCTCATCTTCTGGGTAACTGGATGAACTCCAAGAAGCTTCTAGCGACCACAGGCCTCTCTGAGAGAAACAGAGAGAGGGGGGGGGGAAACCCCAAAAGTTTATGTTCAAAGTCCCACAAAGCCACCGGAGAAAGAACCAATCCCTGGAGATGAGCCGCATCTCTGACCCCCTCCCTCCCTCCCTCCTCCTCTCGCGTTTCAGACACGGTGATGAAGTCGTGTTCCTACAAGGCATTCTGCGAGAAGGGCCACAACGCCAACTCCGGATCCAAGATGGAGTGCTGTTTCAGTGAGGACTGCAACGGGCCCCACAAGAGCCACAGCCATGGGGAGCACCACAACGCCGCCGGGGCCCTGGGCTCCAGCCCCGCCCTGCTCCTGGGGGCTCTCGTGCTGCGCCTGGCCCTCAACAGGGTGTAGCTTCTCCCCTACACCACCGTGTCTGTCCAGCCCTCCTCTCTCTGCTCCCTTCTTATGCGTCATTGAGTCATTGTTTTCACTTCTCCACCCGACTATTCTTCCTGTGTCTTTATCCGTCTGTCCATCCATCCATCCACCCATCAATTCTTCCATCCTTCCATCCATCTATCCCTCCATTCATTCGTTCACACAGTCCTGCCAGCCAGTGTGTCTAAACTCGTGAGAGGGTTTGGCGAACGACCCCTTCGTGACGTGGTGAAGTGAGGATCAGGTTTTTAGGTACATGTCCATTTGGTTGGGGTACGGGGGTTCAAGGGGAAATCGATTAAAAAATCTTTGTGAAGGCAGGGGGTCAACGTGGGGGTCAACGTGGGGGTAAACATGAGAATGAGTAGGGGTGGTGGGAGGGGGGGGGGGGGGCGATAGAGGTGGGAGGAAAAACCAGTCTGGGAGAATACATATTTCTTTCCTCATTAATGCAGTCATTCGTGATTTGTCCGGGGGGTTCTGTGTAGAGGTTATCGTGGTCGGTCCATGGCTGGTGTGCACCATCCTGTCTGAGCCTTCTCTGGGTCCCCTGTCAGGGCTCCAGTCACTGCCAGACTGCTGATCCCCACAGCCCCACAGCCAGTCTGGCTGACTGCTAGCTGACATGTACGCACCACCGTGTTTGATGTTATCAGAGTAAGCCTGCTGTGGTCTCAGTAGACTTCAGGGTGCATGAGGCTGGGTTAGTGCTGAGCTTGCTCTAGTTGGAGGATCCTTCCCTTAGCAACAGAAGAATGCTCGCCAGCTAGATCTGACTGGTTAAGAGACTCCAAACATCCCAGAGAGAAAGTATTACTTGCTAACCTTTTAGCATGTCATGTGCTATCATGCAGATGTTTTTGCATGTATGCTTATGTTTGAATAAATTAGCAATTGCACCCTTAATTTTGACCCTGTGATTCTTTCCTCCTGTCCGTCTCTGTGTGTTTGTGTGTGTGTGTGTGTGGGGGGGGGGGGGAGGTGTGTGTCTGTGTGTGTGTGTGTGTGATTAGTCTGCAGAGGTGGTGGGAAGTGGAAAAACAATCACTTCCTGCTCCCTCTCTGTGACCTTTGCCTTAATTGCCAACCACATGAGATGAGCTCACCTCAATAGTTTTCCGCTGCTTGCAGGTGGTTAACCAGTCTAAGACCTTGAGGCATGAGACACACACACACTGTCTCTATTTATATCTCTCTCACACACACACACACACACACACACACACACACACACACACACACTAGTCTAGGAGTGATCTCTTTTGAATGTCCTATTTGCCCCTGTCTATAAGACCTGGCCCATGTAGATGTATTGTATGTGTGTTGATCACACAGTCAGGTCTTGTCTCTGGGGTGGCATGGTAGTGTGCTTAGAGTAATCTACTGTTTGTGTGTGTGTGAATGATTACATGGTCTAGACTTAAGTGAAGATATCAGACAGGTTTGGTGAGATCTGTCTCCCGCTCTGTCAAAACACAGAAGGGCTCAGATGCATTACTACACAAAGATATCAGGTCCTTCCATCTCACACTACAAAACCGTGAAGGGAGATTCATCAGCAATCGCCATCCGGTTTCACTTTGTGCACTTATTGAATGGATGCACCAAGTGACTAGAATGTAAATGTCAGAAATGGAACATGAGGGTTTTGTCCTCATTGACCTACTTCTCATGATACTGTGCCAGATAAATGAGGTAAAGAAGTTGAAAACATTTCAAGTCTTTATAATGCATTAGGTTGTTATCTAAAACAATTGGCTACTGGGTTTCCTCTGTATACTGATAAGAAAATGTCAGACAGCCAGACATTTTTTCAGTAGGGACTGACATCATGAAGAGAGGAGTGCGTTAGCTGCCCTCGGTTCTTCTTGGTTGACAGATAAAAAAGGAGAGCAAAGCGGATCACATCCGGGGTTGGTTTATTCTAATCGCGAGCCCTTCTACCCGGAAAAAACTTAGACAACTTTCCGTGGCTCGATCAGGCACAGTACATATCAGAAACATGTCAGCGCCCGGAATATGAACTATTCGTAAATGTTTGTACGAAAACGTAATTTTTTATCATGTGGCCGAGACGCGTCCTATAGAATTAGTATTTTTAAACACTTCGGTTTATTGGGTTGCGGCTTACACGGCAACCATCAGAATTTCAGAAGCGGGTAAGTTTATGCTTGTGCGTGTGCGTGGGTGTGCGTGTGTTTGTTTGTTAACGGAGTATGGGAAGGCATGCACCTTTCCCTGTAAGGGTTGTGTGCAGCTGGTGGTGTTTCAGGTCATCAGTCTGAATCATGCGTCTCCAGCAGGGTTATGGGGGCGGAAGATGGGGTTCATTAAAAATGAGAACGCTGGAATCCCATCCAAATATGGTCCATTTGGCTCGTGATGTAGTCTCGGGAGTGTGGCAAGATTTAGTTGCAGTGTAACAATGTTTTAGCAAGAAAATTATGAATGGATATGAATTAAGTTAGACTTTTCTGGATCATACGGATCCAAGCCTTCAGTGTGGTTGTCAGGCGTCCCATGCAATGCCTTCTAGAAATTGAGACTGCAGGCCAATACACGTCTGTCATGACATTTAACTGTCAGACATAATCGCCGCTGCTGCGATTAATTCAAGCTGATTAGCCGATAACCAGAACAGGGGGATTTGTACAGTGTCTGTTCTGTTATCCAAAGTTTAGAATTGATAAAACAGACTAGCTCCAACGAGTTAAATCTGGAGTCCCCATTTTAATGGGGACTATGTCATAAGATTGACAGCACAAAACACACTATTTATAGTTTGTGTATTAAGTAAGCTGGCCTCCATTATCGTGGCTTTATCTTTGCTTGATTAAGATGTACATTCACTGTTTTGCTTCACCAGAAGCACCACATAAACAAATCAATCAGCAATCTCTCTACTGATCTTCTGTTAAAGATCAAATCTTGTATTTCTAAGTAAATCTAAGTATTTTTCAACTCTCCTCTTTCCTCCCTCCTTCCCTCTTCTGGCCAGCTGAAATGTGCCTGCCTGCAGATCTGCAGTGCAGTCTGTAATTTCTAGCTGTGGTAGAGTGCTCAGCTCAGACTGGGTCCTGCAGGGTTAGCCTTGGTGCCTCAATAACGTCACATGAAAAACTGCTGAGTGCGTGTGTATGTGTGCGTGCGTGCTCAATAGATGTACCTCCCATCTCCCAGATGTTGCCCTAACTTGTTTGTCTTCAAACCACCCCATTTTCTCTCTTTCTCTTTTTCTTTCTCTTTCTGTCTCTCTTTCTTTCTTTCTCTCTCATCTCTCTCTCCTGTCAGTGATATGAAGTAGTGTTCCAGGGCAGGATGCCGTACCTGGACAGACTGAGCAGGGTGTGTGGCTTCCTGGACATCGAGGAGCAGGAGAACAGCGGCCGATTCCAGAGGAGGTACTTCATCCTGGACACGCAGGGAAATACACTGCTGTGGTACATGGACAACCCTCAGGTAACACTCTCTCTCTCTTTCTTACTTTCTCTCTCTCACACACACACACACACACACACACACACACACACACACACACACATACACATATACACATGGACAACCCTCAGGTAACACTCTCTCTCTCACACACACGCATAGTATTAACAAGGGAAGTGATATTGACCGTGATGCGTAATCTTGATCTTGAGTCCAATGTCGTGCGTGTGTGTATGTATGTGTGCAGAACCTCCCTAGTGGAGCTAGTGCTGTGGGAAGCCTACGACTGACCTATATCTCCAAGGTAAACTCACCTCACCTTTTCTGACTGTGAAGTTTGGGTTTTCAGGGAATTATAATTAACCAACCTTATGTAATCTTCCTGTCCTCTTCCTGTCCTCTCCCACACCCTCCTCTGTGCTCTTCTCCTCCCTCTCTCCCCTCCCTCTCTTCCCCCACGGTCAGGTGAGTGAGGCCACACTGAAACAGAAGCCCAAGACTGAGTTCTGTTTTGGTGAGTCAGTGTTTCTACAGAAAGTAGTCAGACCAGTTTCCAAATCAGTCTTCGTGCAGTGTCCCCGGTTCTCGAGATAATCGAGCCGCACACAGACGGAGATCCCTGCCTTCCTAGTCACATGTCCTGGGTGTGTGTCAGTCGTGTCCTAACCCAAGCCTCCTCCCTCAGTGATCAACTCAGTGTCTCGCCGGTACTACCTTCAAGCCAACGACCCGACAGACATGAAAGACTGGGTGGTGGCTCTCAACAAGGCCACCAAGATCACAGTGAGTCACCACAGCACCAAACAGCTACACAAGACACTGAGCTAATGTAACACAGACCTTACACTAACCTCAACCCTAACCCCTGGACTAGAGGAATCCTGGTTAGCTATATGGCTTTGGGATCTAAAGCAAATAACCCTAACCCCTTTTGGACAAACTATCTGAAATGTGTCTGAGTCAGCTCTCAACAGTACAGACTCCTCTAAGCTCCCTGTCCATATCTTCTCCTTATCTCCTTTTTAGGGCTCTGTGAATCATTAAGGACACACATACACACATTACATCCCACACAGGATATTACATCACAGAACAAAACAGAAGCACTCAGGCGGAAGTGCTCTGTGGTCAGAATCAACAGTTGGGCCCGGGTGTGTGTACGTTACACACACACACACAGCCGTATCAGTAGCCTCCCCTTAACAATGAGATGTTGAAAATTGACAGCGGAGTTTCAATGACCTTCATTGGCTGTGTGTGTGTGTGTGTGTGTGGTCATTCATTTAGCAGATGTGTGTGTTTGTGTGTTGCTGTCGACGGCCTACAGCCTGTAGACATGGGTGTGTTCTTTACCTGCAATGTCACAGGAAACCAGTCCTCTCGCTCTCTTTTACTTCCTCTATCATTGCCTCTGCACTCCTTGGGGAAACCCTGTGCATCGGAGGCTGTGCTTCTCCCTGGGATGCCTGGCAGTGTGTCCAAGTCAAGTTGGTCAGAGAGAGAGGCATTTTGTGTTACAATTAGTGTGCAGTGTTTTTTGTTTTTGTTTTAGTCATGTAAAATGTGTGTGTGTGTGTGTGTGGTGTCTAGGTTCCCAAAGCTGGACCTGTCACCCAGCCTAGTCGCGATGTTACCACGGTGACGAGTGATGGAGTGAAGCCACAGCAGGCCTACAGAGCAGAGATTATTGGAGGTGTTGTGGTTCACACCCCTATCTACCAGGTACTGGGCTCTGGGAACACCACAGTGAGCAGGAAGCTTGGGGTGCTGGTGGTGAAGCTGTCGATTGTGATGTGTGTGTGTTGTGTGTGTTGCAGAACAATGGGGAAGAGTCAGAGATCAGAGAAAGCAAGCCCACCAGGCTGGGGGTGCTACGATGTGGCTTCTGTGTCAAACAGGGAAACGTGGTTCGTTTCACACACTCACACACACACACTTTTCTTATGACCAAAAACGTACCCTGTCTTCTTGTGGTGTTGAGATGTGTGTTTTGGTGACTTTGTGTTTTAGAGGAAGAGCTGGAAAAGACGTTTCTTCATCCTGGACCACAACTCTGTCAGTTACTACAAGTGTGCTTCGGTGAGGTCACAATCTGTGTGTGCGTGTGTGCGTGTGTGCGTGTGTGTGTGTGTAATAACCAGTGCTGGTTCTGTCTCTACAAGGACAAGGAGCCCCTGAGAGCTGTTCCTCTGAGGGACATCCAGAAGGTCCATGAATGTCTGGTCAAGTCTGGGTTTGTCCACAACTCTCTACTTCCTGCTTGCTCCTTCCTTCTTTACAACCTTAAATAATAGACACAGTTGTAGACTATTTTAGATATGCATACTGGATAACTGTTGCTTAAGTGTGTGTGTGTGTGTATGTCTCAGGGAGCTACTGACGAGAGACAACCTGTTTGAAATCATCACCAGCTCCAGAATCTTCTACGTCCAGGTAAGCTACCTGCTTCCTGTTTCCTGCCAGTCATAACTGACCAGGTTCGGTGAAGCTGTTGGTGTGCAGTTGTGTGTATTTGTGTTATGGAGAGTTGGTGTGTGTGTGTGTGCGTGTGTGATGGAGGCTTGGTGGGTTTGTGTGTGTGTGTGATGGCGGGTTGGTGTGTGTGTGTGTGCGTGTGTGATGTGGGTTGGTGTGTGTGTGTGTGTGTGATGGAGGCTTGGTGTGTGTGTGTGTGTGTGATGGAGGCTTGGTGTGTGTGTGTGTGCGTGTGTGATGTGGGTTGGTGTGTGTGTGTTCCATCGGTTGGTCACCTTTGTTTCCTCAGTGCTCTGTTGCTGCTGTGTGGCTGGTTCTCTTTTTAGACTCAACTGACTGTTTTTAATTGTGGATCAGACAAAAACAAGCATAGCACAGCAAGCACAACAACAATAATATCCTGAGGATCCCTCTGGGAGAACAGCCGACTGGATTCACTCAGTTTAGAGGGGGGGGGGGGCACATGGGCCTGTGTGTGTGTGTGTGTGTGTGTGGTGCGGGCACATGGGCCTGTGTGTGTGGAGGGGGGAGGGGAGTTGGGGTATGTAGTTTAGTTGTACTTCTCAGCATGTTTGACTTGAGTTTGAAATCTTGAGTTTCAAGATGTGTGGGTGCCTGACGTGTGTGTGTGTGTGTTTGTGTGTGTGTGCAGACAGACTCTCCAGAGGACATGCATGGCTGGATCAGAGATATCCAGATGAAGATACAGGACTTTAGAGGCCCTCCAAAGGTAAGAGGCATTTCTCTATTTCCACTCACTCTAAAGTCTCTGATTCCTCCCTGCCCTCTCTTTTGTCTCTCTCTCTCTCTCTCTCTCTCTCTCCCTGCCCTCTCTCTCTTCCCTCTACTCTCTCGAATCTCACTCTCTCTTCTCTTCTGCTCTCTCCGTTCTCACACACTGTGTGTCTCTCTGTGTCTCTCTTCCCTCTCGGTGCTCCCTTCTTGTGTAACCTTTGTTGCAGGAAGCTCAGTGATGTTTCCTCTTTCTGGGACTGTTGTGTTGGTGTGGGGCTTTGTTGTGCAGGGCATTGAAATCCAAACACACAAACATCCCCCTGGCAACCATGTCCTACTCCTTTCCCAATCAATAATCATAAAAGTAAAACAGTACACCCATCCGTGAGAAGGTCTTGTTTGACACTCCTCTCCTCCTCCTCTTCCTCCTCTCTCAGGGATCTGGGTTCAAGCTTGGCCCCTCACTGTGTCACAGCGGTAACCGGGCTACCCGCTCAGGTCCTCAAGGGGAGGACAGAAGACCCCCCCTGGTGAAGTCCTGCTCAGTAGCCCCAGGCTGGCAGCCCTGGACCCCCCTACCCCAGCGAGAGACCTCCACTCTGCCCACGCTGGACCAAGAGCATACCTTCAGCTCCCTGCCCGCCATGCCCTCTCGCTCTTCCACCTCCTCTTCCTCCTCTTCCTCCCTCTCCTCCTCGTCCACCTCCCTCTCCGCACCGGCCCCTGGTCACGCCGTGCCCCGCACGGCGGCGGCAGCCCTGGCTCAGAAGGTGTCCCTGGGATCGGCGGGAGACCCGGCAGGCCCAGCGCCATCTGTTGGTCGTAGGAGGCATCACTCCCATCCTCAGCCTCCCAGCCGCGGCTTCCCCTACGTCCTAGACGAGGACGGCATCCGCACCACCGACGTCTAGCGCCGATGAAGTGCCCTCGCTTGAAGACTGTTGAGTGATAGTGACTGGTAGAGATGAGAGAGAGAGAGAGCCTCCCTCCTTCCTCTGTGGTAAAACGGTGGCGTGTCTGCTGGTCTGGCCTGCTGCTGTGGCCCCCAGGTGGCGAGGTGACGTCGCTACAAGTGGGTTTTGAGCAGTATTCCGGGGCAGTCTATGAAGGGGAGGGGTGAGGGCAGAAAGAGGGTACCACTGGGAGGGATAAACGGGGGGCCTGGAGTTATTTGAAGGCCCGGACTGTGAAGGGGTACGTTGTTTTTGTATGATTTCCTTTGAAAACTTGAATGTCCTCCTTGGTTGTTGTCCCAAGGTATAGTATGCCTTAATGATTGTCTAACAAACTAACACATTCTGTCTTAGCCTTAGTTATGTAACCTGGTCTTCTCCAATTCAACACGCCCATGCTCCTGAAAGCCTAGCCAATCATTTATTTGCTGCCAGGAATGGAATCTACTCACAATCGCAATGGTAACCTACAGTAACAGTTGATCAGCTAGCTGTCCGATTCATCCTTCACATGCTCTCTCTGCTTTTTTATTGTTTTGTTTTTATCAGAAAGAAGAACTTGTCTCTGGTATCATATATCATTTACCTTTTTTGTTTTTCACATTTTTACCTGCTTTATTTCTCTGGCTTTGCTCGTCTAATGAGTTGCCACGGGAACTGTGAAACCCACCTTGGTGCTTTATGTGGGTCCACTTGGTACCTTTGCCTTGTCAGACACCTGCTAGTGCTTTGATTGGTTAACTTGGTTAGTTGTTCAGAGGCTGTTCGCACGACAGGGGCCACTGTGCTCCTCAGTAATGCTTGTGGCCTCACCAAATACTTGGCTAGCCTCCATCTTGTCTCTTCAAGTTCAGAAACGCATGCGATCACCTCCGCAAAACCACTGCTCAGGCCGTACGCTGAAGCAATGCTAGCAGTTCAGTGGCAATCATGGTTGGGACCCCAACTGTGGCGTGAATTCGATCAGTTGAACGTGGTGAGATATTAAACAAATTCACTTATCTGATTGTAATATTGACCAATGTGTGTATCATGCACAATAAAACATTACGGCTTTTTAATGAATTAATATTGATAAGCTACATTATTTCTATATTCGTTTTGGGTTATTCAAGTTCACCTGCAGGAACTTGACACTTCAAAGCACAATTCCACTACAGGGTTCCTATGGGTTCAAACTGATTCAAAGTTTTTGTTTTTACATCCTTTCTAGACCCTATGGGAGCCTCCACAGAAGTTTAGACCACTTCAAACACACACACACACACACACTGACCTGTCCAGAGGCTGTGTTAAGTGAAGTATTTCACACCCCCGTCCCTCCGGAGCTAGTGACCCATCTCTAAGTTAGGCCGATTCCCTGCTCCCCTCTCTCCTCCAGTCCCGTCTCCCCAAGGCTTCGGTCAGACCACCAGAGCGGCGTCCGGACCGAAGGTCTCCTGCTGAGCTCTGCACAGCTGTGAAAGGCCCTGAGAGACCAGGAAATGTCAACTGTGCGGTGACATGAGCCATCAGCCTGCTCCAGTCAGAGGGCCCTCCAGCACCAGAGGTACCCAAGCACGAGAACCTTTTGAAGCCTTGAAGACAACGGTCAGCCCGGCGCTGATTAAGAGGGGGTGAGGGGTTATGGATGGTGGAGGCGGTGAGGTTAGGGGGCTTCACAAACCACCTGTGTCTGTGCACTTCCGTATTTTGTGTGTTTGTGTGTGTGCCAACATTTAAAGGTCACCTGTCAGAAATGGCACCTCTTGTCTGACACTTGTGAGTGACAGGTTGCTCTGAGGGCAGTCTTGCAGACGTCCTAAATGTTAATGTTCCCACATGGACGCCTTTCTGCTGCTAGTTGCTGAGCCGTCTTGGTCTCACGTCTTTATAGGCTCAGATAATGGGGAGCAAGGTAGAGGGTAGGGTAGCTGTGTTCTCTAAATCTTCCTTGTGAATCATGCCATACTAATTTATCAAATCTATTACGCAATTAAAGATTTGTATTGTGAAGTATTGGGTCGACGCACGGTCAACTTTTCAGTTATTCCACCCGACTGTCATCAAGGTTGCGCGGATTCATGTTCTCTGTATTGACTGAAGTCTACCGCTAGAGGAGGCTACAATTCACCAGACGGCTTTGAGTTAACGCAACTCGTTTTTCAGGTTTCTACAGTCTGCTTTGATGCTTTGACGACTGAAGTGTGATTACGCGACAGACACGGAGGGATGCTGAGGGGAGGGTTGGAATGTAATTGGCTCTGTGTGATGTGATTGTTTGCAGAGGAGTTCGTTGACCTTGACCTCTACTGCACACTCACACACTCCAAACACCCCGTCCAACTTCTGACACTTGATCAGTCAAGTCGGCTGTGTTAGTATGACAAAGCCATGAAAATTTTTTCTCCCGGTGGAAGTTTTTCTGGGAGTTTTTCCTTGTCTTCCTTGAGGGTTTAGGTTGGTTGAGGGGCAGTTCTATGGGCGCATTTGAAGCCCTCTGTGACATGCTTGCGTGTAAAAAGGGCTATACAAATAAATTTGATTTGATTTGATTTGATTTGATTTGATTTGAAAATGCATCTATTTAAGTATCTCTAAATACATAAAATACTACACTACAAATTCAAACAGTTTCATCGAAATGTCATGTTATTGTAGCTACTTTGGAATGTGCCTTTCTTCTGACTTTTTGTTTTCAAGAATACCACCCTGAGGTTAAAGATGCTGCACATGCTTTTGTGTGGGGGAAAAGTCAACGACACAGACAGGTAGGTCACTAGAATTGGATGGTTCAATGCATTTAAGATGATGTATTATAATATTGGCATTATCAAATGACTTCAACCTTGCGCACTTTCAAATTTTAAGAATTTGCAGTCCCACACTTATTCCTCAGACCTATTTTAGAAGGCCTGTAAAATAATTATCACTCTAAATACACATTTGAATATATCGTATTTCTGTAGATACACATGGAATAACTTTAGGTCTATAGCCGTATCCATGATTATATAAAATAATAATAATTTAGTTTTATACTATTACTCAAGTCAATAATTATGGACAGGATACTCGCATTACATTGTTTAAATATTAATTTAATAATATGCTATTTAAATATATAAACCCGTCTTTGAAAACGGGTTAGTCTTTGGAAATTATTGACAGTTAAGAAAATGATCGGCAATATTTTTATTGTACAGTCACATTTACCATGGCATAGGTATACCGTATTTAAGCATTTGGGCCACACATTTAGAACATTTAGATCACAGATCTGATGTCAAGAAGGAATGTCGAGTGAATAAGCTTTTATATAGTAGTCTATCTTTGGTTTTATACTTTCAATAGTGTACTGCACCAAAAAGCATATGGTCATTGTTTGGTGTAATTTAACTTGTATGTCCTTCAGCGAGGTCAGTCTTGTGATGTGCCTTGGGTTTGTCTAGAGCAGACCGAGACTTGATATAGCATCATAACGAACAATCCCCCCCCCCACAATAACCACACACGCGCCCAAACACACACACACATACACCCACACACAGCGCATTTCCTATCCCCATGTCACTTCGAGACTGCCCTCTGCCGAGAAACATAGCCTAGACTATTGCTCCACAGATGACCGTTGAGGACTATTCTAGCCCACAGATCTGCAATCTTCGATGAATGTACCAGCGCACACTTAACAATTGAAGAAGGTAAGGAGTCATTCAGTTTAAGTTTATAGTTGAATGTTTCAAATGTGATATGGAAACGATGGGAAGATATTTGTAACCTATGGCAAAGCATTTACCGAAGAACGCCTTGTGCGTAAAGGGCGCGGGACTGCATGTTTGTATACAAATTCAGACAGAATTACGCGCAGTGTGATGCAAATAACTCACCGACTGCTGTCAATAAAATAAAAAGCACGACAGGCTACTGACAACGGAAAGAATAATGTATAGGTTCATTGAATTTTGAAAATTAATGTGCTATGTTTCCAGTGCAAACCTCCCAAAATGTGGACTTAACCTCACATCGACGGTAGAGATTTGTGTTTTTATTTCTGTACACGTGTGAGTAGGCTGGAACTGCTACATGTTATGAATTTTGGCGTCAAATTCATTTCGCTGAACGGAGACACCCAAATTTGACCGAAAACCATAACGCTTACCTCCCGCTGACCCCTTCAACTTTCAACTCTGGATGACTGCGCGCCACCGGTTTATTCTCTGGATAACCACAGTAATCCAGTCAAAATGATGCACGCGCATTGTAACGAAACGCTGCAACTGACCTGCTTGAAATTAAACACACTTGGTTGACAACTAAATCTTTTTAGCCTCAAACTTAATTCGATGGCTGAAATATAGATTTTGTTTGAGAAGGAGATCGAAGGAGAGCGAAAAAGACGGAGTCAGATGATGGGAGAAGTGGGCCAATGAAATCCATTAAAATATTAAAAATAAACCATAAAACTAGGCCTACTGTTTAGGAGCGATATTTAAAGATAAGCTGGTTGAACGGAAGGCTTCTCGCTTTTGCGTGGATTTGAAATGTGTATACAGTTTGACGGCTTAAGATGGGGGTGGGGACTGGAGAGGGCTGGAATGCTTTGAAACAGATCTTTGTTGATTCGAAGAGAAAATAGACCTACTAAGGCATCTCACTTCGACTCTTGGAGTGGACAGGGTGACGAGCGGAGACGGTGGTGGACCGGATTGACGCAGATATGCCATGGGAAGACGTCTGACAACAAGCAGGGGTAGCAAAAACACTCAGGCTATTTGTCTTTAGCCTAATTTTACATTGACTGAGTTTAGATCATTTGTTGATCTAGGATGTAGGTTTAGGGATTTTGGTGCTGCTGCAATCTAGGAAAATGTGCTGACAGAATACCGTGGCCTGTACTGTACCCTGTTTCAAGGAAATATAGCTGTGGAGGTACGTCTGGAGGCTGGGCCTCAGGTAGGAATGAAGACACCAACCATGCTTTTAAATGTTACCTACATGTAAAATATTTGGCATTTTACAAACCAGCCGGAAAACTATCACCATAAATATAACGAAAACGGGCTAGCCTTCTTCAAATTATTAAACTGACTATTTAATATTGTTAGGCTATGTAAACGCAGCAATATGCATGTTGATTCAAGTAACAATCTGTATGCATGTTAGTATTAATAATCGCATAATGTTATTTCTATGTTTATAAGTGCTGTACTTTTTTTCTTGCTAGTAATATACACGTATTTATGATATAATTGTTTTATTCAACCTTAGAGTGTTTACTTCTATTGTTGTATTTATAGTGGGCTTGTAGACATGTAGTATTATCATGATGATAGGCTACTACTATTATTCTTGTTATTGATTCAAGGATTGCTGATAGAAAAACGTTTCAACAAATTATTGTAACAGTTCAATATTAATATTTAAAACTAAGATTAATATTGTCACACAGTCATTCAATTTGTTCCAGTATTAGATCATATATTTAATCATCAATGCAAATGTGAACCTTTTAAATCCAGGTATATGCAATATAACAATGTCCAATGTTTTAAAATAATGTCAGCATATCATCCAGATTTAAAATATTTAGATAGGCCTGCCATTAAACGTTCATACTATTTTAATAGTTTGCAAACATGTGGTGTGTGTGTCCTGTCAGTGAGTCCCGCGGCATCAGGTGAGTGTGATGGCTAACGGAGGAGACTCGTTTGGCCTTCCGGAGCGCGCAGACACAGACTGCTCGGACACACCAAAAGAGAATAAACCAGAGAATCAGACGCGCGTGTCCTCACCTCAAACCACCTGCGCACAACAGGTAAGAGCAGAGATCCATGTAGGCCCAACTAGGCCCATGTGAATATAGTGCCACCATAGCACGTTAAAGGCTCGTTTTAGTTTTTTTAAACTAAAGATTAAATGCAAGTTAATTTAGGCGATAAAGGAAATTAAGGAACATGTTTTTCGTTATTTAGCCTACCACAGTTTGTTAGTATAGACAAAAAAAAATAGAAAAAATCAAAACACAGTCCAATGTTTGTTGACTCAAGTTTATGTTGCTAAAACATATATGACTAATTTATAAGGCATAAAAATCTACTTTTAAGAGAGTGGTGTACACTGTATTTCTTTTTTCTTTAACAGGGAATGGAAGGAATCAAAGTGTATCTACATGAGCGCGAACTCTGGACTAAGTTTAACGAGGTTGAAACTGAAATGATTATCACGAAGGCGGGAAGGTAGGTCATTGCTCGTTACAAAACGGCCTATAAACATAACATTTAAGATATAACTTCATATATCTCTCATCATGTGAGTCAACACGTCACTTTCTTGGCTGTAACCTATAGGTTTTTACCCAAGTTGCATGATTATGTAAATACAGCTTTTTGGAAAAGTTTTTGTAAAAAATTAAAAACTAAAACTAGATTTTATTAACAATTCCCAAATCTTTAATTAGTCGATATAATGTTCGTAACTAGGCATAAGTAGCCTATAGACTAGATCATCTGGGATGTTCGTTTTCTTAAAACATATTTATTCGTGATGTCTTTCGTTTACAGGAGGATGTTTCCCAGCTACAAAATAAAGGTCACAGGGTTAAATCCCAAAACCAAGTACATTCTTCTAATGGACATAGTTCCCGCAGATGACCATCGCTATAAATTTGCCGACAATAAGTGGTAAGATATTTAGGCTATCTAATCTATTGGATCACATTTTTACAAAGCTTTTTCTTTTGGCATGATCGGTTGACTAATTGGAAACTCAAAACAACGCCTGATGAAGTCAATTAAATGAGGTATTAGATAAACATGCGTGTATATCTGTAATATTTTACATTTGGGCCTATGGTCTACTGCTGAAACTGTTGTACGTGTTTTTGTGCAGGCCGCTGTCAATTTACAAAATTCCAAAGCAAAAAATAGCTTTGGTAAATTGAGAAGAGCTGCAGGTGTATGAATACTTTGGGTCAGGCAAGGGGCAAAATGTGACATCGCTCTGGTGACGTCCTTCTGCCTCCTGGAGCCCTGTGGCCTAGTTACCCGTGCATGCCCGATGCCCTCGTGCCCCCTGTCTCTGCCCGCAAGTTCAATCGCAGTGCTGAGAGTTCATTAGTCGGACAGCCGTGGATTAAAGCGTCCTATTCAAGTCAGCGTCATTATGTAGAGAGTATCCAAATGGAATTTTCCAAGAAAGCTGAGATTTATCAATGCAAATTGTTGTACTTATAAATATGAACATATAGGAATGTTGATAAAACCAAGTATTTGGGGATTTTGAGGAGGTTCTGGTAAATAGTCTGTGAGCGCTTTTTACGCACTGAACGCGCATGGATGGATATATCCCTAAGGGATGTCATGTTACAGTATAACTGTCCTCCAAATATCCGCAGAGCTTGCTGTTTTCTCTACTCTCTGACTGCATAGCGTTAAGGTTTAATAAATATGTTTGCCAATTTGCAGTTCAGTTACCTTTTCTCACATTGTAAACTAGTGAGACTTAGGATATAAGGCACCACATAGCACAACCATGTAGGCCACTGTATTAACATATAGGCCACATTCATTTCGCCTTTTTGTTTGTCCTGAGTAAAGGTGAATAGTTTGAAAATGATGCCAACAAGTGTCCCAAGTGATCGGGCCGACTGAGCGCGAGACATGTGCATTAAGCAGAACCTTTTCGGTTTGATTTTGTGTTTGTAGCGTAGGCCTACCTAATGGCCATATGTAACAGAAACGTGCCAGCTGCTGTTCTCCAGGATAAAATCCTTGAGCGTACAGATGTTTTTATCGGAGAGAAACCTTCCACAGCCGGCGGCAGCGCAGGGTTGAAGCGGCTCTGCCCTGTACGAGTGTGACAGCGCGCGGGGAGAGCGCAGTTCACGAACGGGTCAGACCCGGGACAACTGACAGTCTGCACGAAAATGACTGACCCCATTCTCTTACATCGTAGGTCGGTCACTGGGAAAGCTGAACCTGCGATGCCGGGGAGACTTTACGTGCATGCAGATTCTCCCACCACAGGCGCGCACTGGAGCCGCCAGCTAGTGTCCTTCCAGAAGCTCAAGCTCACTAATAACCACCTGGACCCGTTCGGTCACGTGAGTGATTCGGCCTAACTTATGTTACTGTAACAATAGAGACAATCATTCATGTGTAGGCCTATACAATATGTGGTGTGCCATAATGAATGTTAATTCCATATTAATCCTATGATAGAGGCCCTTCCTACTACAGTAGACAGGCTACAGCAGACAACAACCAGCAGAAATGATTTCAAAGAAATTTGAGGCCATTAGCTAATGGCCATGGCTGGTGGGACTGTCACAGCAATTAAACTGAGGCTAACACACAGACACACACACACACTATAATCGCACAGTTATGTCAATACCCTCACAATTGCCACATGGCAGTGAGGCCTGTTGTTCGTGAAGTAAGTTGATTTCAACATAGGGTTGAAACTCTTATAATTTCACCATGATGTTTGTCATTCCTTTTTTCTTTCTTCTGTTGGTCAATTTACACTGATTCTATTACAGATTATATTGAACTCCATGCACAGATACCAACCCCGCCTTCATATCGTGAAAGCTGATGAAAACAACGGATTTGGATCGAAGAACACCGCGTTCTGCACGCATGTGTTCTCAGAGACTGCCTTCATTGCAGTGACATCATACCAAAACCACAAGGTATGGCGTTACTAAAACCATACATGTTTGTCCAAACCAGTACTTTCAAATGTAGACATGTTTGATATCCTTGTTAAATATTACAAATGCTTCTTGTAATCGCTTGTTGAAATGATTCGTATGGAATACTGGCATACTGAAGTATCAGGGTTTATTTGTTCAGGTTGATGTTGTGAATGTGAATCAGCAGGCCCTTCTTCAGCCACTGGTGTAATACACAGTGTCAGGTTATTTACTCAATCTCTCTCTCTCTCTCTCTCTCTCTCTCTCTCTCTCTCTCTCTCTCTCTCTCTCTCTCTCTCTCTCTCTCTCTCTATCTCTCTCTCTATCTCTTTCGCTCTCTCTCTCTCTGTGTAATGTGGCAGCTATGACCTCGTTCTTTTTCTTGTTCATCTATGTTATTGTTCCAGCTCTGTGTGTGTGTGTTTCGGCTGAAATGTAACGTAGTGTGTTCTGTTCCCCAGATCACCCAGCTGAAGATAGAGAATAACCCGTTTGCTAAAGGCTTCAGAGGGACCGAGGACATGGAGCTTCACCGTATGGCCAAGATACAAGGGTGAGCACAGCTCTCCATACCTCCTCCTCTCTCTCTATCCTCCCTCTCTCTCCTCCTCTCTCTCCTTACTTCCCCCTCTCTCTCTTCTCCCTCTCTCCTCCTCTTTCTCTCTCTCTACCTCCCCTTCTGTCTCCCCCTCTCTCTCCGTCCCTCCCCTTCTCTCTCCGCCTCTCTCTCCCTCTTCCTCACCCTCTCTCTTTCACTCTTTTTCCCTCTCTCCCTCTTCTCCTCCGTCCCCTCTACCCGTCTGTCTCTCTCCCCCTACATCTCCCCCCCCCGCGCTGCTCTCAGGCCTGATGTAAGGCAGCCCACTTTACAGTTGAACAGCAGTGGTTATGATGGAGTGCAGATGGTCCCCACCTGACCCCCCTCCCTCTGTGATGACATGCAAGTGTATGAATCAGCCTGCAAGGTAGAGATCTCAGCCCCTTTTCAGCCAGGCTATCTGGGAACAGTACTCCAACTCTCCCTGGAAGTGACTATATTAACTGTGTCTGTACCTGTGTTCTTGCTCTGACTTCTGACTTTAGAAGGCACCGGAAAAACCTTTGTATGTTGTGTTTCCGAGTGTGGCTCATGCTCGCACCCACTATTCCTGAGGCAGGCCATGCAAAAGGTTGAGGCAGTCGCTAATGTAGTGATGTTGTGGCTGTTAAGTGTTGGTCCTAATCTCAGTTGATGTGCTAAATGTGTCAGGCGGTGTAGGGGTGGGTGTCACGAAGAGATAGTGTCACATTGTGGAAAAGGGGGTGATACAGAGGAGGTGACAAAGGTGGAGAGAAGAGGTGAGATGGAGGAAGGGGTGGGGGGACGAGGGGGGATGGAAGGGGTGAGATGGAGGGGGTGAGATGGAGAAGGGGTGGGGGGGAGGGAAGGTAGGGGTGGTGGAGGGGACGTGAGGGGACGAGAGAGTCCTGGGTTACAGTGGGTCTCTGGTCGTTGAGGGGAGAGAGGCTAGTGGGGCAGAGTCTATCTGAAGTGACATACGGCCACAGACTTATTTTTAGATCAGCACATTATCTCACAGCACAGTGTGTGTATGTGTGTTTCTGTGTCACTAGAGGATGAGAGGCAGAGAGACACTGCCCACTGTTTCCTGCATAGCACGAGGTCAATGAGATGTCACAGTGTACAACGAGAGAGAGAGAAAGAAAGAGAGAAGAGAGAGAGAGAAATAAAGAGAGAAGAGAGAGAGAGAGATTCAAGGAAAAAAATAAAAACATACTTTACAGATTTCATAGTAGTGGGAGAGACTTAATTGATTTAGTTATTTTATAAATGAAGCGTGTCAAATGGAGTTATGGTCCATTTTAAACCAAAAACATACAACACAGGCATCAGGATCATCTGTGTTGGTCAAGTTTTTAAACATCCTTTTTCCCTACATCTCCTCGGTTCCCCTCCCACTCAGTAAGGACTACCCAGTGGTGCCCCGCAGCACAGCGCGTCAGAAGGCTGTATCCAGGGGGAGTCCGTACAAGGGGGACGGCCAGGGCCTCAGTTCCCCGGAGGGACTGGGAGCCCCGTTTCCCTGTGAGAACGGGGTGAACGGCAGCCCCCAAGAGCTTCTCACCTCCCCTTTGGCCCCCTACGGCCTCCCCCATCCTCACCAACAGGCCTACCACTGCACCAAGAGGACAGGTGTGTAGTTTCACTCTCAGCATAATTGAACAGTGAAGTCGTTAGCAAATGCTAACCGGCTAATTGTTTGTATGTTGTGGGAATTGCTTAAAAAAAACGACAGCGTTGCTCCTGTTTTGGAACTGTGTTCAGTCATGATTGCGTGTCTCTGTTTCTCTCCACAGCGGACAATAGCGGTTCTGCAGGAGACCAGCAGCATCTGTACAGGAAGTCTTTTATCGAGAGTTCAAGTGAAGACGAATCCTACTACCGCCCTGCTCCCTACCCTCCTCTCCTCCCCCCTCCCCCCGGGCTGCCCCACCAACACCAACCACCCTTGGGACTCTCTGGCTCCCCCTACAGCCTGGAGGGGGGACAGCGCCAGGCATGCATGTTCGCCGGTTCGGAGCCCAGGCTTGAGGACCTGAGCTGTACGTCTTGGTCTTACGGCTGCCCTTTGACCCCTGCCATGACCCCTATGGACCCCTACCCCACCTTCGCCTCCCACACCCCCTACAGCTCCAGCCCTAGGGGCTCTCGGCTCAGCTCTGTAGCCCACCAGGGTTCACCTCCCCTGGGGGAGTCTCTCTCACATGACCCCTACCAGACTCAGACCTCAGGACCGCCCTCTCAGACCCCCCAACACCCCCACAGCAGGCAGCTCAGCCCACACCTGGGAGAGTACCCTGGCTACTCCACCAACCTCACCCCTCCCCTCTACCACACACTGGACACACACAGTAGGGAAGGACTCCCAGAGTGGAGTGAAGCCACCTGATTGGACCAGAAGTCTGTTCGGTAACAGGGCAACGACTTTTGATTGATGGTTAGGGCTTCTACGGTACATCTGTCACTCACATGACAGCCTCGGTTCTAGCCTGATGAGAGATTGCAGTCTGTCGGCAAAGTTGACAGTTTAAAGTGTGCCCAGTCCTATGCTGTGTGAAGAGATGTCTATTGCTGTTTGTGATCCCCCCCCCCGACCCCCCCCCCCCCCCCCCCCCCCCTGTGCTCCATGGATCATGGGACTGTCACAGTGAATTCCTTCCCCCTTTGACTCGGAAACCCTGCGCTCGTAGGAACCTACCACAGTGGAACCTGCAAACCTGGAGGCCGAACAGAGAAGAACCCCCTTATGGATCAACATCTCTTATGTGTGTCATGAATCATGAATCATGAATCATGTGTGAATCATGAATCCCAGATGAGAAATGCTAATGTTTGCACTCCGAACTCGGTGTTATCCTGTCCAGAAGTCCCTCAGTGTTTCTTTTGTGGTTCAGTTTAACTTTGTGACATCAGTCCCCCCTCTACCTCCCTACCCCCTCCTCCTGACCCGTATATGTCCAGTGTGGTGTTGTGTGCTGTCAGTAGACACTGTTCCTATCCAGCCATGCTTCTTTCACTGTAGAGTAAATTAGCTCAGTTTTCACAGACCAGCCTGAGGGGAAATTGATTTCTACCGTTGTGTGCTGAAGCAATGCCATCTGTTTGTGTGTGTCTGTACTGTACACGTGTAAGCGTGTGTGTGTTGCGAGAGAGAGCGAGCGAGAGAATATCTGTGTGTGTGCATACGTGTGCATGTGAGTTTCTACAGTATATTTGCACAGTGTGCACGTGTGTATCTGTTGTGTGTTTGTGTGTGTGTGTGTGTGTCAGCTCAGCTCAAGACTGCTGTGGATTCATTCCTAGTGAGACAGGCTACAGTGGCTGCAGGCGCTACACCAGAGAGATAAACAGTTTGTTTAGACCATGCCAGGGGGGCGCAGGACCTGAACACACTGTTCCCCGTGCATTCTGGGTAACTGCACATTGCAGCGTCACACAGCTGTCACCGCTGTCCTCTCTGTCACCCCAAACCGACCAATAAAAGCTGTACTCCGCCCAGAGCTAGCCAATCAAAGCTCTCTAGTCGTATCATGTGTTTGTTGATGAATCATTCATGAGATCAGTATAAGCTCTTGGTGGTTAGAAGGCTCTCCAAAAGGACATGTTTTTTTTGGGGGGGGGGGAATGTGCATCATGTCCTCCAGTGACCGCAAAGGATTTATGCCTGTCTCTTACTGAAATCCTAATTGGCCCACAACCCCCACCCCTGCCTCATCTACTCCCTGCCTCCCTACATGCCCCCTGTAGTGCTAAAGCGATTGGCCTTCTTAATTTATATCCGTCTCATTGTCTATCTCTCTCTCTTTCTCTGCCTCTCTCTCTTTTTCTCTCTTACGTAATCCTAGACATATTATTGAAGGCTCAAACACAGTGATGTTTGCTTATCCTACCGTTTGTAAGGATCCCTGAGATGTAGTGTTAGTTTGTTTTTGTACGACCTAGATGTTTCAGAGGGAAGCTCTCCTTCATGTGCTGGTATACATGGCCAGTTGTCCATGATGGACTCTGATTACGGACCTAATGGTGCTAACACTGGTGACAGAAGGCGGCAGGCATAGGAGGCGTGTGTGTGTGCGTGTGTGTGTGTGTGTGTGCGTGGGTGTGTGTGTGTGTGTTTGGAAATGTGGGTGTGCGCAATCAATTGAAAAGGTCTTTCCAGGAAGTGCTTTTTGTTCATTATTGTTCTTGTTTATAGTATTTATTGACATTTCTTTTTCTAGTCTAGTTCTGTGGTGAAATTGTTAACTGATAGTGTTTGAGGTGTTTTAAAGTTCTCATAAATATTAGTTTCTTGCTCCTAACGTCCATCCCTGTTGACCACAGCCTGTCATAATAACTGAGTTGTTAAATATTCCATTCTGATGTACATAAACACTAATTTATACATAGCACTGAAATAAATATAAGAGCATTTTGAAAATTCAGTCTGTTGTCTTGGACCTATTTCCCCTGCATGCAGGAACCTGATGTAGAAGCATTGTGTTCCCAGGGGGTTATTTAAAGGACGCTCAACACCTGATAAGGAAGTGACACTCTACCAGTTACATGGCAGTTTATCGGTCCCGCTGTGATGCAAAGACATCCTTCCACTTGTCTGTAAAGGCCACATCATAAGATCATCTTTATCATTCATCTGCTGTTGCTGTTATTGGCTCCTACCAACAAGAGGAACTCTGGGAAGGGAAGAGAGGAGAGAGGACTGGAACCTCTATGGTTGGAGCCCGCCTGACCCCCGACCTGCCCTGTCAACACCGATAAAGAGGTTTGAACTAAACAGCGTGTGTGTGGTGTGTGTCCCCGCTCTGTGTGTGTGTGTGTGTGTGCCCTGTGTGTTTGGATGTGCCCTGCGTGTACCCTGTGTGGTGTGTGTCCTGTGTATGTGTCTGTGTGTGAGGCTGTCTGTGTGCGGTGTGTGTCATGCTTGTGTATGAGTGTGTGTGGGTGTGTATGTAAGTGTGTGGTGGTGTGTGTGTGTGTTTGGTGGTGTGTGTGTGTAAGTGTGTGGTGGTGGTGCTCGGGTAGAGTGCGTGCGTGCTCCTCTTATCTCTGACAGCTTGTTTGGCATCTCCAGTCTCCTCCAGCTGGGCCGTCTCACAGACAACCTGCTTCCCACAGACAGGAGGGCTTGGCTGGGCTGGAGCACACAGCAAGGTGGGGTGTGTGTTGGTGGTCCCTCTTCTTTTCTCCTCAAACCCACCTCCCTCTTTTGAGGATTTAAGGTATCACGTTTCTATTATTTTCGCACAGGGTTAAGGGCCCTCACACCTGCTAACAGTTCACATACAACCCCCCTCCCCGTCCCCTGCCACAACCCCCCCCCCCCCCACACACACACACACACACACACACACACACACACACAACACCCTCACAAATGCTTCTAACGCTGCACTTTACAAGAAACCCGATAATCAAAATATTTAAATATCTTTGCTGCACAGAGAATTCTTCGCTCTCTCCCCCTCTCTATCTTCCCTTGGCTCTCCCCTGCCTCTCTCCCCTGCCTGCCTGCCCCTCTCCCCTGCCCCTCTCCCCTGCCTCTCTCCCCCGCCCCTCTCCCCCGCCTCTCTCCCCTGCCTCTCTCCCCTGCCTCTCTTCCCTGCCTCCCTCCCCTGCCTGCCTCTCTCCCCTGCCTGCCTGCCTCTCTCCCCTGCCTGCCTCTCTCCCCTGCCTGCCTCTCTCCCCTGCCTCCCTCCCCTGCCTGCCTCTCTCCCCTGCCTGCCTGCCTCTCTCCCCTGCCTGCCTCTCTCCCCTGCCTGCCTCTCTCCCCTGCCTGCCTGCCTCTCTCCCCTGCCTGCCTGCCTCTCTCCCCTGCCTGCCTGCCTCTCTCCCCTGCCCCTCTCCCCTGCCTCCCTCCCTCCCCTGCCTCCCTCCCTCCCCTGCCTGCCTCTCTCCCCTGTCTCTCTCAGACACAGTGGGGTCAGGGGTTAAGCAGGCGGCTCTTCAGAAGCTCTGGTCCTCCTTAACCCTTTGTCTCCATCATGCGCCAGTCTGCTGAGAGTGGAGCCCCCCAGACGGCTCCCAGGGGCCCCTCCTCGGCTTCAGCAGAGGATGGATCACGTCTGTGCTACATCAGCAGCACAGCACAAACCTCGATGAGCGATACGATTGCGCGTATATTTATATGTTGTGTGTGCGTGCAGATGTGTGTGTGTGTGTGTGCGTGTGTCTGCGACGGTGTGTGTGTGTACATAGAGGGGTTCGGTCCAGCTGTTCCAGTAGACTCTCCCAGATACACTGGTCTGACCAAAGACAGATGAGCCAAGTGATCAAAGACCCTAAGTGGTGCTTATCATTATCTCTCTACTCCCCCACCCCACCCCCACCCCCACCTCCCCCCCGCCTTTCACCCTTTCAATGCCATTCTTCCCATCACTATTTTCAGCCTGGTATTTGAGGCAAATTGCTGCTCTGTTTTTTCTCTCTGATTTTCATCTCTGGTGAGTTCCTTCAGTACGCACACATACCTATGCGCACATACACCCATACACACATATTCTCAATTCAACAGTTGTCTGCCACGAATAATACATTTTTGTGTTTGGAAAGAATGACATTGTGTCATTTTTTAATTCCCATTCTGGAACGGTTGGTTTTTTAGTCTTCTGTCTCCTACCTTTGTTTCCTGCAGAAGGTAGAAATGCTTTCAGGTACTTGTTTTCGGTTTCGGTTCCTCTCCCGCTTAAAGTACTGCGATTAAGGTCTAATCAGAATCTCCTCGTCTTAAGATAAGAGATATCTGCGTGCTTCAGACCGCTTCTCCAGAGCTCTGTGAAACATTTGTGGGATATTCAACCCTTAATTGGAGAGACAAAAGTGGTCAGAGATGCAGTGTAATTGACAAAGTTGATTATGCTCTGTGATGGGTTGGCTTGTCTGTGATTGCTCTGGAGGCACTAGGACCCAGAGGGGAACACCGAGGGAGGGAAGCCACATCACCCCAGAGGCATGTAAAACACAGAGCAGACTGTGTTAATTTGGTACATTCATAAACATACAGTACTACTATAAGCCCCCCTGTGACAGGGAACCACCATTTGCAGGAACTCTGCAAACTCAAGTCCCATCCACAAGGGAAGGTTTATTTGAACGTAGCTAATGTCCATTCTATAAATTCCAGTTCCCTGGTTTAAAAGCCCTGAGTGGTAATGCCATTAAGCTGTGTATCGTAACGAGACCACGGATGGAAGCTAATTCGCCCAAATGAGAGTTTATGGCTGAAATAGTCATGAGTTCCCTGGAGTAGATCTTAATATGAGAGCAGGAGCTGTCAGAGATTAAAGAGGACAAAGACCACTGGTGTGTGTGTGTGTGTATGCGTGTGCGTGTGTGTGTGTATGGGTGACTGTGTGTATGGGTGACTGTGTGTGTGGGTGACTGTGTGTGTGTGTGCATGCACGTGTATGTGCATGCATGTGTGTGTGTGGGTGCCTGTGTGTGTATGTCTGTGCGTGCGTGTGTGTGTGTATGTTTGTGTGTGTGAATGTGTGCGTGCAGCCGTGTGTAGTCCGAAGACAAAGGGAGGGGTCACAGGTCAGACACACAGCAGACAGACCAGCGCAGGGTCACATGGGTCAGCCTAACATGATCAGGCCCTTCTTTATCTGCTGTTTCCTCCATACCACGGGGGTGATAGCACCTCCCTATCAGCCCTGCTCTTCAAGCCCCTGGCCCGGGCCGCTTTCCCTGGCCCAGGCCTCTCTCCTTGGGCCCGTCCACGTCCACATCCATGCAGTTCTATTTCTACGACCCACAGCATGCTGAACGAGGGATTAGCGCCGGGCAGACAAACACATGTACTTATACACACACATGCACAAACGGACACACACACACACAAAGACCGCCATACGAACATACGCTTGATAGAGTATAGAGGAGAGACGCGACCCCCCATTGGGTGATGAGGGGGGTTAGGGGCCGACATGGAGCCAATGTCCTGTCCGATTACAGCCAGAGGACTGGAGAGGCATGCTAATCCTCTCTCCCCTCTCTCACACGCACACACACACGCACACACATAGTGACACACACACACCGACACACCGCAGTTTGTGTGTCTGGATGGCGGCACGCAGCATAATGATATCACTAACGGCACACTGTTGCTCTGTTTGGACAAGAGGTCATGCCACTTGGACAAAAGGTCACAAATAGAGGTAGCCTCGCATGAACACACACACACACACACTTACATGCATTTCTCTTTTTTATATATACAATCTAATACATAAATATATGTATGTGTTTACATCTAAAACATATATAAATGTGTGTTTTGATGTAGATAAATAAGCTCCAGGGTGTGGGCAGTGGAGGTCCATCCTTGTAGCCCCACAAAGGCCTCCCTTTCCCAGCCCGGCCTCTCTTTCCCTGGCCCTGCCAGCCCCCCTGGCTCCCCTGGCTCCCATGTCTCCACATGTGAACCAGGATGTCAGCAAACAAGCCGACAAGACCACTGCTGAGACACAAACACAACAACACAAACATCCATAAACAAACAAATGCATACACAGCCCCCCCCTCACCCCCCCTAGTTCCCCAACCCCGACATGCACACACACACAGCAAACCTCCTTCCCAACGAAACTCCATTGCACCCCCATACACCCCCCCCACCCCAGCCTCAGAGCCTATTGTTCCAGCCCTAAAGCATTGTTTTGTGCTGGACGGGGTATTGTCTCTCATTCCTAATAGATGAGCTTGGAGAGTATGAAGGCCCTTTCTCTGACAGGGTCATTAGCATAAACACAGACTTCCTCTCAGCATCTGTTTGTATCGGGCTGTTGACCCTTAATAATGGATCCCTAAATGTTTATCACCTATCCACTGGAGTGTAAGCCCGTGTCTATATGTGTGTGTGTGTGTGTCTGTGTGTGTGTGGTTGAGCCACCATCCTACCTATCGTATATACTGCATCAACGGTATTCTTCCACTACCCTAATGCACCCTCCTCCTCTCCGCTCCTCTCCTCCCCAAACATGTACAAATAATCAACTCTGCGCTGATGCCTTCAAATATTCATCTCCTGCCCTCATACCCCTGGCTGTTAAAAGGTCTGCAGATGTTTACATGGGTGTGAAGTCCACATCTCCACAGCCTCACACACTGTCTCTGTCACCAAGCACAACGCGCTTTTATTCTGATAGCATCTCTCCATTAGCATTAATAAAGCCCCTGTGCGTGTGTGTGTGTGTGTAGCGTGCTTTCTGCTCATCAAAAATGGATTCAGCTGCATCCCCACTACCAGCTCTGTGTGTTGTTGTTTTTCCCCTTCGCTAACTCTCTCTCTCTGTAAGTGTGTGTCTGTGTGTGTGTGTGTGTGTGTGTGTGTGTGTGTGTGTGCGTGTGTGTGTCTGTGTGTGTGTGTGTGTGTCTGTGTGTGTGTGTGTGTGTGTGTGTGTGTGTGTGTGTGTGTGCGTGTGTGTGTGTGTGTGTGTGTGTGTGTGCGTGTGTGTGTGTCTGTGTGTGCGTGTGTGTGTCTGTGTGTGTGTGTGTGTGTGTGTGTGTGTGCGTGTGCGTGCGTTTGCAGATGCATTTCTCTGGTGATGATGTCTGCCTCACCTAATCCTAGACATCCCACCTGACGTGCCTAATGCAGGAACGACAACGCGGGCCAACTCGCACTGTGTTTGTCTGAATGCCTCTCTCCTCTGTCACCGGGGGAAGCAGGGACGTGGCCAACGCCACGAGTACGGCAAGGTGATTCCAGAGCCACGTCTTGTCTAAAGCTTTCACTTAGTGGTTAGTGAAGTCACTGTGTGTGTGTGGTGTGTGTGTGTTTCAGGAGATTTACGTGTGTGACACAGAGGACAGAAATGTGTGAATTCACAGCTTCCAGATGACACTCCTCCATTTAGGAGGGCAATCTGTCAATCAGCTGAATACACCTTCAGTCGTGTCGGCCTCCACGTCAGAAAGATCTGGTGTGCTGTTTTGGATGGAATACAAGATCCAGCCACACGAGGCTCCAAGAGCTTTGTGTGTGTGTGTGTGTGTGTGTTGCCATAGAAACAGAAACACACAGCAAAGTAGAAAGATTGAACCAACTCCAACAGGAAAGTTTCCTTACCAAAGTTACTCACCGTCGTTTATCACCCCGGCTGGTTGAAGGATTCTCCAGACACAGGAAACAGAATGGCCCTGAACCTGGAGGATTATTTCAAGACAGTCTTTGAAGAACAACTCTCAAAGTGAGTGCGTGTGTGTGTGTGTCAGAGACATTTTAATTTATTTAAATAAAATAAATACAACATGGCACTCGAATCCCTATGGACCTCAAAGGACCAAACGTTTGTGTGCAAGTTAATGCAAAACATTGTCTTGTGTATGTAATCGGCATGTCCACCTTTGTGTGTGTGTGTGTGGGTGTGTGTGTACATGTACGTGTGTGTAGGAAGGTGCCAGGGAGGGAGAGAGATCTGATGACAGGTGCAACGCGTCTGTTGGAGAAACGGAGTGAAATCACCCAGGTGGACAAACGGCTGAAGACTCACAGAGAGGTGCTCACGACTAACCTTGCACGCTCACCATGAGCTTCATCACACTCAATGACCGCAACTGCCAGACGACTGACAACAGAAGCTTCCCTCTTCTGTGTTCCTGCTATCTGTGATTGTCTGAACCTGTTTTTGTCCTCGTGTGACGATGAATCTGTGGCGGTCGTGCCATGCCAACGGTTTTAACAGTCCTGGTGTGTCTTTCTGGTATGTGTGTGTTTGTGTGTGTGTCTGTGTGTGTGTGTGTGCACACAGGAGTTTGAGCTGAAAAAGCAAAGTTTCGTACAACAGAGAAAGGAGTTGATGATGAAGGAGGAGTCGCTGAAGGAGTCTCTCCTCAAGTTTGACAAATTCCTCAAAGTCTGTGTTTACAAACCCTCCAACTGGAGGTTCTCCCTGACATTACAACCTTTCTCATCGAATCTGCAGTGTTTCATTGAACCTTGTTGGACCAGCGGGTGACAATGTCTCAACCACTCTTTAGGAAAACGATGCCAAGCGAAGTCGCGGAGCTAAGAAAGCAGAGAAAGAGAGGGAAGCTGTCCTGCAGAAGGAGGCAGAGATCGAGAGACTGAAGGACGAGTGTGCGATCCTTGAGGCCCGAAGACAGACACTGCAGGGCAGAGTGGAGAGGAGCGCCCTCTACTGGAACTTCCTGGAACAAGTCCTTCGAATGTCAAAGGTACACCGGTTCAACAAATCACATCAAACATTATGTGAGTAGTTGTGCAAAACTTTTATGGGGAATAAAGGAAGCTGACGTCTTCCAATGAAATCAGGTAAGTTGCGATGTAGTTATTGTGTGTGTGTGTGTGTGTGCCTCAGTTCGAGGAGGTTTGGGAGCTGCTGGGTCGCTTCGAGACCCTGGTGACCACCAGGGACCAGCTGAGACAGAGGGAGATTGAGGTCCAGGAGCAGGTGGACAGCCTGAGAGGAGCCCTCCAGAGATACACGGACCAGCAGAGCTGTCTGCTGGTGCACAACAACAACCTGCTCTCCCAGCTCCAGAGCCAGCTGGACCAGGCACGCTCAGACGCTCTCCGATGGGTGGGTGTCAGACATCCTCAATCCAACACAGAGCAGACACGATCGATTGGATTTCTAAGGGACTGTCGCTGGATTTTGATCTTTTAGTCTTGTTCACGATTGACATGGACGCTCTCCTTTTTAATTCAGGAGAGCAAGTGGAATCACATCCAGACCACAGCGGCGAAGGAGACGCTCCTATTGGGCCAGATCAAAGTGGTGACCCTTAACCTGTACCACATGACGGGTGGGCAGACTGACCAGGAAGAGGGTGTGGCCATTGACAACACGGAGGCGCAGCTAGATAAGGTTGGTCGTTTCCCAATGATGTAGCACGTGCCTAGGTCGGCCTGGGCCATCTAAGGTCAGGGTCATCTGGCTGCCGTTAATCTCCACTGGTATGTCTAACAGCAACAGCACCATTCATCACTGTGGTCTCTCTGCTTCAGATACAGCTGTTCATCAAGGACCAGGCAGCCATTGTGAGCCACATCCAAGGTCAGAATCCCGCAGATGACAAAGAGTGAGGAGGTGAAAGATGATCAAGAAGATTCCGGAACAATTCCAGCTGACTGTGTGGAGACTGTGGAGAAAATGGGACGTCCCACATGTTGTGAATGGGCTGTCGACTGTGGAGCAGGGAGGCCTGCCTGGGTTGGCCGTCTGGTTTGGGGCCGTTCCAACCACTGAACAATCTAAGCTGTGCTGCCACCTTGTGGTTGGGGGGGGGAAAATGTCTAATATGTGCCAAACTCAACTTTTACCACAATGGTTGTGATGGATATTCATTCTTTTCATTCTTTTTTTTTTTACATAACTCATACGCAATTCTGTAATTTTGTATGTTTATTTGCATAGCTATTACAATTGGAAGTTTTCCTTCCAATTATTAATTTGAACTGCTTTATATGTTTCGATCATGAGATTCATTTCTGCATTTTATAATAAACTGAACTGATATTATATATTCATATCTGATTTATATATCTATATACATGTACACACACACACACACACATTAAAACACAATATAACATGAGTCATCAAGCAGCATTATAGGAGCGGCATTTAATAGGAAATCATCTCAAATGAATAACAAAGATAAAAAATAACACTCAAATAAATCCCCCAGGTACAGTATATGAAATGAAAAAACCTGCAGTGACCACGTACTGGTCACTGGTGTAGAGCTCTTCAGAACAGCGGGTAGGAAATCCACCGGCTCTATTTGCCCTTCTTGCCTTTGCCCTTCTTGCCCTTCTTGGCCTTGCCCTTGCCCTTCATGGCCTTGCGGACGCGGTGGCCTCTCCACATGGCCTGGATCTGGGTGGCGGCTTTGCTCTTCAGCTCCAGCACCCTCCTGTCCTCCTCCCTCCTCTCCTCCGCCAGGCGCCTCTCCTCCTGGATCTGGCTGAACTCCACCTCCAGGACTGCGTAGGCCTCCTCCAGCTGCCTCAGCTCCTCCTTCTCCTCCTCAAACACGGCCATCATGTCTTCCAGCTCCAGCTGGGAAAAAGGAGGGGTAGACAGGTGGGGATATGGGATGAGACGGGATCTAACGCCACCCCACACCCCACCCACAGAAGACAGAGGGGGCAGAGAAAAATGGAATGCATTTGGAAACGTGAATAACTGTGTTTGAATGTCTGTCGTCTGAGTCTCGGTGTCGTCATGGATACTCTACCTGTTTCTCTCCCATGTCAGCGTCGTACTTCTGGATCCAGTTCTCGATCTCTGTCTCCACCTTGTACTTTTTCTACCGCCAGAGGGGCAGAGTGCAAGATTACTGGCAGGTTCAGACATTCGATTTTGGGTTGGAATGTTTTTTTAACTCCCAAATAAAAATGTAAGATGAAGATTCCAACTGATAAGGGATGCGGCTTGCTGGGAAGACCTTTAAAGACTGACCTTTCGAAGAGTGGTCTCCACCTCACGGTTCTCTGCAATCAGGTTGTTGAGCTGGACTCTCAGCTGATTGGCCTCTTGCTGCATGCGACTCTGCTTCCCCTCCGAGGTCTTGGCGTCTGATTGGCTCTGCTTCTCGGCGTCCTGCTGCATTCTCAGCACAAAGTCCTCCGAGATCTTCTCCATCTGGTGCAGGGAGCTCTTCAGCTTCTTGATAACCTCGTTCTTCTTGTCAATCTGAGAGAGAGAGAGAGAGAGAGAGAGAGAGAGAGAGAGAGAGAGAGAGAGAGACAGAGAGAGAGAGAGAGAGAGAGAGAGAGAGAGAGAGGAGGAGTATAGGGTGGTAGAGGAGAAATGACCATTTCCATTCGGAAGAGGGAATATCTTGCACAGAGAGCTCATCTTTGTACCAAACAGACAGTGTTTTTCTGGTGGGTTTTAGGTGCCTCGGTACCTCTGTGTCCCTGTCCTTAATGGAAGCGCCCACTTCGGTTCCCAGCGTAGCTACCAGCTCCATGTTGTTTTTATGCCTCAGAGACACTTCCCGCATGTAGCATCTCTGCTCCCTCTCCTCTGTGGGGCTGGTCAACAGCTTCTCCAGTAGCACCCCCTTGAGCTCCATCAGCCCCCCCAGGACAGCCTGCATGCCTCCACTCACCCCTGGTGGTCCCTTCAGGGCGCCCTCCCCTCTCACCGCCGCCCCTCCCAGAACGCGTCTGGCGGCCGGTTGGTCTCGGAGCAGACGCAACACTTTCTTCAAGGAGCTCTGGATGGCTTTTTCTCCCTGGATTCTTCCCCCCCCCACGGCCTCACCACCGGGTGTCCTCTCCAGACTCGCCAGCCTCTCTTCAAGAAGCCGGTGCTCCCTTAGGGCCCCGGTCACTTCCTCTCCCAGCCCCCCTGACAGATCCTCCAGGTGGGCCAGCACAGCTGGCAGTAAAGCCACTTGCTCCACCCGACTGATGCATTCGTCCAGCACCCCGGCTATTCGCTTGGTCTCCAGAGACGACAGCTTCGTCTTTGAGGGGTCCAGGATCTTCAGCGAGTCTTCTCGTGCCTTGGCCTTGGGCTGAGGGCAGTGGAGCAGGGTCTGGGGGGCGACATCCTCTGTGGGCAAGGCCGCCTCTACTGACATGCTAAAAAAGAGCCACTGTTAATTTTACATTTCACTTCACTCCAAGAGATTTACTGACCAGAAACAGAATCAGAATTCTGTTTATTCGCCATGTGTGTTATACAAACACGGAATTTACTGTGGCAGGAAGGTGCAAACACTAAACATATACGAATCTTAAATTAAGTAAAGGTACAAAAGTTGAACTATTCCTAAGAACTAAACAATCTAAGAATAAAACAATTTAAATATACATAAAATATATGTAAAAATAAGAATGATAAGATGACGCATGTACATCTGTCTCAATGACAATCTATTTCGAGTTTTTTGCTACTCTAGCTAAATTAGCCATCTTGCTCCAGTGCAATAATGAACTGTTAAAGGGGTGTCTAACTAACTGAGCACTATTAAGCTTTTTTGTTGTTGTTGATGTGTTAGAATATGTCACTTATTTTAAGGAACCTACTTACCTCTTACAAACCTATCTTTTTTAAATAAAGTTTATAACAACTTTAGCTAGCGCTAGCTAGGTATATTGCCCGCATTGTTTCAGTCTCTCCAAGAAAATAATTATAATTGTGTTGATGGTTCACGCCATGGTTGCTAGGATACAGCATGCATCCGCTGTCTAGATACTTTCAAAACTGGAGGGTATTTCGGTGAAGGCACCAACATTGTTGCCATATATTGATTTAATTAGTATTTATTGCACCGATATAAGCTGTCTATTAGCGGACCTATTTGGTAAAATGGTAAATATCATATGATAAAAGTCAGATCGACATTAATTTCCATGTCCACTTTTATTTTGAAAGCCCTGTGGCCAGTGCCGTCCGTCGTTACTGTCGTAAAATAACATTGTCTCTTGCGATAATGAACGGTCTAACATGAAGGACAGTTAGACTACAGCTTAATATTAAAGTAGTTATTCAAATATGATATATCTTTGGCTCCGAATAATATTACCAAACTTAGGAATCAAACATTGTATGGTGTAATTTTATAGCTACGGTAGCTAGTACTTCACAAGTCTAGTAGAAAGTTATTGGAAGTCAAATGATGATGGACAGTTATAAGGCCGGTCTGGCGTGCTGGTCAGCGACAGATGTCACTAAGTACAAATCAAGCAGCATCAAATCAGCTGAACTAGCTAGCTAACCAAATTGAGTTAGCTAGCTAGCGATTCGATTGATTCACAAGCGCTTCATCTGAGGAACGTATCTTCCTAGCTAGCTAACTAGTTTAAAGTCCAAAGTTCATAGGTAAATTAATGCAATATTGCTCGCTGGCTAGCACAACATAGCTAAGAGATAGCTAGACTTGCTAAGTTTGAGAAGTCGACTGTGTATAGCTAGTTAGCTAGCTAGGACTAATGTCCCTGACGACATGCCAGCTTTCTAGCTAGAATACCTTGCGTAGGAATATGTTTTTTGGTAACAGTTTCTAGCTCCTTTTAAAACTATTAGGAAGCTAGTTGAGTGGAATACATTTCTTACACCTTCATATCTATCAGAACTCTGGCCATAATGGAGGCCAGTGATGACGATGTGCCCCTCATCCTAACCTGGGACGATGTGAACAGCGGTTTGCTAAGCGATGACATGGAGAGAGGAGACACGGAGAGAGGCGATGAGAGTAAGTTTTTGTTGTCATCCAAATTCCGCATCTTGGAACTGTGTAGTCAGACAGCAAATGTAATAGCAAACCCTAGGGTATAGGCTATCAGCTGCAATCAGTGTGTTGTTTACGTTAGATATCTGTTGGATCTGCCTTGTATTGTAGTTACTGCAACTTATTCTCAACCATACTGTAATGCTAAATAAATAACGTTGAGTTATATGTAGACTCATTGACAATAACTTGAATAAAATCACAAAGTTTGATTTTAGCCAGGTTCTGGTCCTCTCAGGAATGCCTGGCTAAGTAGAAGGGCTGAGAACAGATAGTATTAGTTGGGCCATAGACAGTTTGTTCCCCCCTTTTAAACTTACCAGCGTTGCTCCTCTACAGCGAGACGACATCTGTTGTTTGCCTTACACCCAAGTCAAAGGTCATGTTTAAAAAAATAAAATATAGAATAGCTCCCTGGCCCTGTGTGTTTGTTTGTGTGTGTGTGTATATTTGTGTGTTATCCTGCCTAGTAATCCTGCAGCCTTTGTATCCCTCACACACATACACACACACACACACAGACTACAAATTGCCTCTCACACACTCGCACTGCAAATTGCAGTGTCAGCAGGGTGAGTGGCCCCCCACCTGCCCCATGTTTAGGGGGCTGCGTGTGTGTCTATACGTGAGTGTGTGATCGTTCTCTCCACGGCTGACTGTGCATCCTTCTTGGTCTATTTTACTGCTCTAAAAACGGGACAGGATAATGGAAACTGTTTGTCCAGGATATCTGGGAGTGGTCACTTCCCAGGGGTTGTAGGAAAGAGACTAACTGACTTGCTCTAGGGGTGGAGTGTCCTAGACAGAAAGACGGAGAGAGAGAGACAGAGAAGTTAAACCCATACACAGTAGAGGGAAGCCCTACCCCCCCACACACCACATGCATTGCTGTGGACTCTTGATTGGAAAAGCAGGTTTCTGTTGTGAGGGGGCCACGTGAAGAAGAATGGTCACATGGGGAGGATGAATTCTGGGATATTTCTGTCTGATCTGGGAGGACTAGGCAGACTCGGGGCCGCCTGGCGTGTTTGTTTGAGTTTCTGTGTGGGCCTGGAGAAGAGCAGCGTACGCTGGACCTCACCGTGTTGTTGACAGACAGGGCAGCGTCAAACACTGAAACCAGTTATTGTTCTCTTACAAATGTGAGGCAGGGAGAGCACACAGCTCACATGGGACCCTCCGCTGCCAGGGCAACAACAGAGTAGAGGCCGGTCTAGCCACGTTAGCAAGCCCTGGAATTGGAGGCCCTCGATTTGGATCTTTTACCTGACACCTCAGCCGACCGCTGTCACGGTAACGCCAGGGGACTCGGCGCACCGTACAGGAGCCGCCCGCTGACCGCAGGGAGGGACACGTCTGTACCCTTCTCCAGCCAAACTGTCATCTGTGGTCCCAGAGAACAGCGTCGCAGCGAGCCGGAGCGTGAGTCATGTGGTTGGTGGAGGAGCCAGGGAGACTCCTGCAGGACTAACTCCGCCCCCCCCCCCCCCCCCCCCCCCCCCCCCTCACACAGCAGAGCAACGCTGCCCGGAGGTCCGAGGTGATGTAGACACGTCCGAACGCCATCCACCTGAAGACGAAGAGGATGTTTTTGTGATTTAATTTCTTTTGAAGATGTAGGCCGTTTTGATTCTTGATTTAATTTGATCCTTCTGATCGAAGGTTCTTCTTTGATAGTGTCCATCTATATGCTTAACTGAAGAGCTATCAAGGGAACACTGAGGAAGTTAAACAGTAGCTTTTGCAGTTTCTATTTGGTCAGACGGGTATAGCCACATATTTGCCAAGTAATCACTTTTTTCATTTTTTTTGTTTTACTCTCAACAACCTTAAATCCAATCTGCAAAGAGGAAGGATAAGATTTGATATTTTTTTGTTTGTGGCACAAAGGCTATTTTACTGGTGGTGAGTCACTGTGCGTTCCCATTTTAGAGTAGCTGTGTGCAGGGTGACTTTCTTGTATATCCTCGCAAAGACTCACAGGACGCCGGAGCAGGGAACAGGCGGCAGTGAACACGAAGTTCAGAGGTCAAACTCCACTTTCCAGCAGAAAGCAGGAGAGAGGCGGAGACAGTTGCAAATCCCCGGACCGTGCCTCCTCATCCTACTTCTTACCAGTACCGATCCTTCAGGCTTCAGGTCCCAGCTTCCTGGTTCCTGTTTCTCGAGGAGGTCTGTAACAGAGTGGCCATCCCCACCCTGTCTTGATTCTGCTGAATCTTCTGAACACCTCTGGACTTTGACCTGAGGATCGTTGTTCTTGCCCGGTGTGTACCTGGTGCCCCCCAGAGAGGAAGGACCGGGGTTTGAGGACGTGACTGGCACCTGCATCCGTCCTATCTGTGGCCCCTCAGGAATGTGAGCGTGTGTGTGTCCCTGGAAGTTTGTCGGACACTGGAGCCGGGCCTGCGGACCGTCAATGACACACACACGGCTTTAGAGGACCACGGGGCTCCAAGCACTCACACACACACACACACACACACGTGAAAGGAAGCTGAGCCATGGAGTGCTCATCTGTTCAGACAGAGATACCTTGTATCCATGACAACCTGACGGTGGAGGAGAATCCTGTCTTGATATCTTCATTTATAGTGGAGCAAGAAGTAGACAGCCCTGGTATGTGTGTGTCTGGGTGTCTAGAGAGCTATCAGCAGATAAGGGGGAGCCCTCTCAAGGCTTTAGACTGCTGTTTTAACCTCACTACTCTGTGGTTGTGAACCACATTCACACTGAGTGGATTCTTTCTCCTACAGATGGAGGAGGTTATGACATTGCGAACAACGCAGTGATTCCCACACCGGGACCACAGAACCACAGGCCTCAGAATGCATCACTGCAACATAGCTGGGAGATGAATTACCAAGAAGCAGCTATCTACCTGCAGGTACTGTACCAGTGCCGCTCAACTTGCTGCTTCTGTATGTAGTTTAGCTCTCATAGATCAGGGTTGCCTGGTTGTAATCACTATTTGCTGGAGTGCCAAAGCCAAACCTTATCCAATTGAGTTTTGAATCACCAAAACGGCAAAACAAACTACAGTCATGGAGGCAACTTGTCAAGTTTGGTATCTGCAGATAACGACAGAAATGTTGCCTCCGTGATAACTTGATATCACTCTAATTCTTCAGAGATGTTTTCATCTTAGAATTAGTAACTGTTGCGGAAAGTACAATTGCTCCTGAAGGTATCGTAAACCCATAGGCATGGCAAAACCTGCTTTACTAACCACCAGACACACACATGCCTGGTTCTGTATAAGTAAGTTTACCTCTGGTTTGTGTTGAGCTAGCAAACCTACAGCTCATGTGACCTTGTGATGGTTTACTGCCCGTGTGAGCTGTGCTTGTTAAAACACCCCCCTGGAATGGTCCTGGGACAGGTGACAATTACTCTGGAATGGATGTTTATGGTTGCTTTCAGTTTGTTTGTTGTGTGTGTGTTCCACAACAGGAAGGAGAGAACAATGACAAGTTCTTCACACACCCGCGGAGCCCCAAAGCGCTGGCTGCTTACCTGTTTGCCCACAACCACCTGTTCTACATGATGGAGCTCCTCACTGGTCTGCTGCTCATGGTGCTGTCGCTGTGCGAGGCCCCCGCCGTCCCCTCGTTACGGCTCGACGTCTACGTACGGACACGCACACACACACAGGCAGTCCATACACACACCACACAGACAGACGCACACTCAGGAAGTCCATATACACACCACACACAGACACACACACACACAGGCAGTCCATACACAGACAGACAGACGGACCCTGTCGTACAGTGCTCTCCCAGTTCTGTGCCCTGTGTGGAGGTGCTGATGCTGCTGTGTCTCTGCAGGTCCACGCCACGTTGGAGCTGCTGGCCCTGGTCATGGTGGCCTTTGAGCTCTGCATGAAGCTGCGCTGGCTCGGCTTCCACACCTTCATACGCCACAAGAGGACCATGGTGAAGGTGAGCACAGCCAATCACACGCACAGGCACACACCACCACGGTGGAAAGTGTTAGTTTTTTTGTCCTTTGTGTTTCTTTGATAAGAGACAGGAAAGCATGGAGAGAGGAAGACATGCAGGAAATGGCCCCTGCGCTGAGGCCTTATACTTTGTGGTACGTGCTGTACCCGGTGAACCAGAAAGTGTTTTTCCACAGCTCTTTATGTTATATTGTGTGTGTGTGTGTAGACGTGTGTGTTGCTGCTCCAGTTCGTGGAGGCCATAGTGGTTCTGATCCGCCAGACGTCTCACCTCCGCGTTACCCGGGCTCTCAGACCCATCTTCCTGGTGGACTGCAGATACTGTGGCGCTGTCCGCAGGTAGGACGCTCACACACACACACAAGCTCCTCCATTTGCCGTTCGCCAAACCCCCGGGGTCACTGACAGACCCTATCTCTCCTCCAATCAGAAACCTGCGTCAGATCTTCCAGTCCCTCCCACCTTTTATTGACATTCTGCTGCTGCTACTCTTCTTCATGGTTATCTTTGCTATCCTGGGTGAGAAACATACACACACACACACACTGTGAATCAGTCAGTTCTGTTGTCTCACCGTTGTATTGATCGTCTTTTGTTTCTCCACAGGTTTCTGTCTGTTCTCCCCAAACACTGCTGATCCGGTATGTTCCCGAATGTCTTACTCAGAAGTGTGCAACTGTGATTTTTGCATATGCATCAAAGTTTGTCTGTGTGCGTACGTCCTTATGTGTGCATGCTGGTGACCAGTGTTGCTAACTGTGTTGTGTGACTCCCTCAGTACTTTAGCACTCTGGAGAACAGCATCGTCAGTCTGTTTGTACTCCTGACCACAGCGAAGTAAGCCCACCCCCTGCACTGCACACAAACACACCTTCACCCCTCTACATACCTGAATGAACTTCTGTTTTGGATTCACTCCTTAAGTGTTCTGTGTTCCTATTGGCTGCTAAGTTGACGGAGTGCTTCCTGTTTCCTGTAGTTTTCCGGACGTTATGATGCCGGCGTACTCCAGGAACCGCTGGTCCTGCGTCTTCTTCATAGTCTACCTCTCCATAGAGCTGTACTTCATCATGAACCTGGTACACACACACACACACACACTACAGTGTTTCCCACAGATTAGAAACCTAATTGTGGCGGGGAGGGGTGGGGGTTGTCAGACGGGGGGGGGGGGGGGGGGGGGGGGGGGGGGGTCGTAATAATTCCTTCGTTAATAATTCTTTACAGTTAATTTGTTAGTAATTTGTTACATTAAATATTAATCCAAAATGATTCACACCTTCACAAAATTAACAACAACTAACATATTATTTCTGCATTATGCATGTAGCAACCCTAGTGCTAAACAACTATTTAACTGGTTGGCTCCATGACGCCGGGTAAGCTAGCTCTTGAGACTTCTCACCAAAAGAACGAAGGGGAAACTTCGAGTACTGTAATTAGCTCTGGATAAGAGCGTCTGCTAAATGACTAAATGTAAATGTGAGTAAGGTACCTCGCGAAAAGTAGCCTCAACTTTTCTCGACTTTTAGCTACGGCACTAATGCTGAAGGCTCGCTGATATAGCTGTCGGTCTTACTAGAACGGCATATGTATGCGTTGTTGTTGCTAACGTGTGCTGACGTTGTGACTGTGCATATGTGAGAAAGACGCATGAGTGACAGAGAGACGGAGGGAGAGCAGGGGAAAGGAAATGCAGCTGAACGAATACGCTGCGTGTTTTAACCTAAATAGCGATAAAAACAAATATTTTACGAAACGCAATGTGTGGCGGCCGGTGTTGATTCTGTGGCGCACCGCCACAAATTAGTCTATGTGTGGGAAACACTGCACTATGCACACACACACACACACACTATGCACACACACCCAAAGAATCCAGCAAGGGGATTGATAACGAATATTGTCCGTGTGTGTGTGTGTGTAGCTCCTAGCTGTGGTGTTTGACACCTTTAACGGAGTGGAAAAGATGAAGTTCAAATCCCTTCTGCTCCACAAGCGCTCCGCCATCGACCACGCCTTTCAACTATTGGTCAGCCGGCAGGTAGAGTAACACACACACACCTTTCAACTACTGAGCTAGCGAAGGGAGAGACTGTATAAATATATAATGATCATACTAGAAAAGTGTGTTTAGCTGCTATAAGGTGTGTGTATGTGTCGCAGAGGCCGATGGGTGTGTCGCTGAAGCAGTTTGACGGTCTGATGCGTTTCTACAGACCACGAATGTCTGCCAGGGACCGCTTCCTTACCTATAAGGCCCTGAACAATGCTGGGGCACCTATGCTCAGGTACCTACCATCCACACACACACGCACACACACACTCCCTCACACAAGTACAGATCTGCAGTTGTGTGTTTGTCTTTTGCAGCCTGGATGACTTCTACAAGTTCTATGAGGTCATCGGACTCAAGTGGAAGGTAAGCCTACCTCATGTGAGCATTTACCTGTACATAGCTAATGTACTACCGCATCCTGAAGAGTGTGTGTGTGTGTGTGTGTGTGAGGTAGGCACGGCGGAGTGGGGAGCACTGGTTCGATGACCTTCCAAACACCACCTTTCTCATTTTCAAAGGTTAGTGATCTGCTTCTATCAATCCATCCTTTCATCCTTCTCCTGCCCCTGGTCGTTGTGTCTCATGGTCTGCCTCTGCTTCCCGACAGGCATCAACATGCTGGTGAAGTCGAAGGCCTTCCAGTACACTATGTGTGAGTGTTGTCCTCCTCCTCGGCTGGAGTGGCTGGCCCCTTCACAACCAGCAGAGCACACAATCCCATGTCTCCTGTCTCTCTCACACACACACACTGTCCTGACCCTGTTCTCTTCCTGCAGATGTGGTGGTGGCTTTCAACGGTGTGTGGATCCTAGTGGAAACCTACATGCTGAACAGTAAGACATGCGCTCGCACTGTGCTCACACTGTACACAGACACACACCCCCCTGGACCCCTGATGTGAGTTCTGGTTCCTCCTGCTCTAGGTGGATACTCCTGGGCCCGTGCCGTCCCCTTGAGTTACATTATCTTCCTCACCAGTGAGTTGGCAAACAAACACACTCAGCTACACACACACACAGCGTCAAATCCCCTTGGGTGTTTACTGTGCACAAACATAGAGGCTTACTTTGATTTCCAACCTGTTTTGGACGAGAGCCTACTTTCATAATGAGATGAACAGTTCAGTCAGTGGAGAATCTCTTCTCCCCCATGCCCAGTCTATGGTGTGGAGGTCCTACTGAAGATCACAGGCCTGGGACCCATGGCCTACTTCAGCTCTGGCTGGAACCTGTGAGTACTGAGGCCTGGCCCCCTGACTTCTTACCCCCTGCCCCCCTGGCCCACACACACAAACACTATATCTCTATCAACAGTGTTTTAGTAGATTTGCTGTTTGTTTGGCTCCTCTGCTCAGGTTTGACTTCTCCGTCACGGTGTTCGCCTTTCTGGGCTTGATTGCTCTGGCCTTCGACATGGAGCCTTTCTACTTCATTGTGGTGCTCAGGCCACTGCAGCTCCTCAGGTGGGTCGCCACGGAAACACACTGGCTTTTCTTCAGCTCCTTGTGTCGTGAAAATTGGATTACTGTAATCGGTTGAAACACAGCTGGAGAAATCTGTCGCTGTCCCATAAACCCAGCTCAGGTAATTACCCAACATGCTCTTGTTTCCATCCGTCCACCAGGCTGTTTAAGATCAAACAGAGGTACCGAAACGTGTTGGACACCATGTTTGAACTCTTCCCCAGGATGGCCAGGTAACCCCCGACCTCTACGACCTCTAACCATGACCCCTGACCCCCCACATGACCTTTATGTCACCTGAGAGAAGAAGAAACCGTCTCTCAGTCCTGTATTTGACTGTGAGTGTGTTTCCAGCCTGGGACTGACCCTCATCATCTTCTACTACTCCTTCGCCATCGTGGGGATGGAGTTCTTCGCTGATGTTGTCTTCCCAAACTGCTGCAAGTGAGTCCAGAACACACTGCCTCAAACCCTGCTGCCCTCTCACTGCCTCAAACCCTGCTGCTCTCACACTGCCTCAAACCCTGCTGCTCTCACACTGCCTCAAACCCTGCTGCCCTCTCACTGCCTCAAACCCTGCTGCTCTCACACTGCCTCAAACCCTGCTGCTCTCACACTGCCTCAAACCCTGCTGCCCTCTCACTGCCTCAAACCCTGCTGCTCTCACACTGCCTCAAACCCTGCTGCTCTCACACTGCCTCAAACCCTGCAGCCCTCTCACTGCTACGAATCCTGTTGCTCCCCCTGGTGGCTGTCAGCTAACTCTCGGTTCAATGCCCCCCGCAGCACCAGCACGGTAGCAGACTCCTACAGACAGATCAATGTCACCGTGGGCAACAAGACGGTCCTGGAGGAAGGCTACTACTATCTCAACAACTTCAATAATATTCTCAGCAGCTTCGGTAAGCACCAACACACACACACACAAACACACTCAGGATGTAAACCTTTCAGTTCTGACAGTTAGTTAATGTCTCTCTCTCTGTCTGCAGTTACTCTGTTTGAGCTGACGGTGGTCAATAACTGGTACATCACCATGGTAACAGTGTGACTAAAAGCCCTCACCTGTCTTAACATGTCATGTTATTTCATGTTCCATGTGATTGGTGGATGAGGTTGATTGACAGCTGTTGTCCCCTCCCCTACAGGAAGGAGTGACGTCCATGACCACTCACTGGAGTCGTCTCTACTTCATGACCTTCTATATTGTTACCATGGTGAGTTGTGTGTGTATGTGTGAGAACTGTAGGTGTTTGTTTTCTTCGTGTGGGTAGGTAACATGTTGATCTCCCCCTGCTGTCCAGGTGGTGATGACCATCATCGTGGCGTTCATCCTGGACGCGTTTGTGTTCCGTATGAACTACAGTCGCAAGAACAGGGAGCCTGTGGAGGACCCGGAGGGTGAGATGTTTGTGTGTGTGTGTGTGTGTGTTGGGCTCAGGAGGACCATGTATGAGTTAGTGTGTGTGTTTTGGAAGCATGTGTAAGTGTGTGTGTGTGTGTTGCAGATGAGAATGGTATCGTGTTTGAGGCGGAGGTGAGTCGTGACGAGGCTCTGACCACTCTGGAGCTGTACAAGCAGACCAGCCCTGGACTGTCCTCCCTCAACTCTCTACAGGGAGTCCTGCTGGCCATGGACCGCAGCGGGGTGAGACACTACACCCACACACTACACACACACACTACACACACACACACACACTCCAGGCTCTGCTAGCTGCTAACTGACAGCTCCTGTGTTTCCAGCACTTGTCTCTGGTGTACCTGGGGCGGAGGTCCAGGACCAAGAGTGACCTCAGCATGAAGATGTACGAGGAGGAGATCCAGGTGAGGGGTCAGCCAGGGACACGATGAGGCCATGTGACTGTCTCATCACGTGCCATTCCTGGCTGCTGCTGTGTTTGCATGTGGTACAGCCTCTGAGGTGGTATCTCTCTCTCTGTGTGTGTGCGTGTGTAGGAGTGGTATGCTGAGTACTCTAGAGAGAACCTGCCGCAGACAGACTGTATGGTGGAGAGACCGCTGGAGAGACAGGTGGAGAGCCCTGGCCCGTCGCCTTCACCTGAGCCCCAGCACAACGCCCTCACAGGGACTATCATCTAACAGACTCAGGTCTCCCACCTGTCTCCCCCCCTCCCCCTTCTCTCCTCGCACCCCAGCCACAGCCGCACGGCCTTTGGGTAAGGTGGAGAGGTAGGAACCACAGACTCTCCCCCCCCCTGCCTCCTCATCTCCAGGTGGGGTGTCACCTACCTGACCAACAACCAAGGCCTCGGGGCTGCCCTGGCCTGCTACAGACCCCCCCCCCCCCCCCCCCCCCCCCCCCCCCCGCCCGCCCGCCCCTCCCTAGTGTGTATGATAAGGGAGTGTGAAACGTGAAGGCGAGTGGCTGCTTTTCGTATGTTGAGACCAGATAACGTTCTTTCACCTCATAACATGCCCTAGTTTAGAGGCACAGTGTTAAAACCAGGTAGGATGACCGCCCGCCCCGCGACACTCCAGTCCAATACCCACAGCTCTCAGATCTGTCCCTGCCCTGTAACAACCTACAGCTACAATATATCCTCCTAACCAAATGGAAGATTTTACTTTTATATCTCGTTATTATGTAAGTGTATTATAATGTATCTGGTGTATTGAATAATGAATAATTTTATTAAACTGTTCACTTTCTCAAGTGAATTTGTGTACCCTTGTGGTTTCAGGTTTTTCTTTTTAAAGATAGCAGGTCAAATCTGGTCTCAACAGTCAAAAATATTTCGAGGAACATGTCAGGAAAAAAAACATAAAGTTTGGTAAAATAACCCTTTTAAGAAAACCAGTTTCAAGTTAATGCCCACACATGTATAGAACTATAGAACTGAATTATCCACACTAACCAAAGACAAACAGTAAAGTCCATCTGAGCTCTACTTTACAATCATTGATTAGACTTGTTACATTCCTGGTCCTTCCCCCCCCCCAAGCACAGGGGTCCAGTGAAAGCTCCTGTCCTCGTCTCAGTACTGAAAGTCCTGTCAGTGCAAACTGGAGGAACATCACAGTGTCTGGCTTCACCTCCAGAGAGGAGAAGCTCTTATGGCAGCAGGTCAGACAGCATGCTACAAACGGAACAGCATGACGGAAACAGTGCACTGAGCCGGGAATATATTCCCTATATTTTCTTTCGTTTGGTCGGATCTGTTGTCATTCTGAGGCCCGGGTTCCGGCGGGTTCCGGCGGGGTCCGCTTCAGGCTGAGCCCACGCTGATCTTGCCGAACTCTGTGAGCAGCGCCACGATGATGAAGACCGCGTAGAAGGCGAGGAGGAAGATGCCGTAGGACCGGCCCAGGTGGAACCGGCACAGGGGCACGATGACAAAGGACAGAACCAGAGACAGTCCCAGAGAACCTGCTAGAACCCACGTCAGCAAACCTGCCGGATCCAGCTGAAGAAGAACAGGTAAGAGGAATCAGAACACTGATTCCTGGTGAAGTATATCTCTGAACACACATCCGCAGAGACATTTACCTGCAGGACTTTGTTGTGGGTGTAAATGTGCTGCAACAGACAGCCAAGCCCCACGCCAAACAGCATGTCTGAGAGGAACCTGGTCAAGGAAAGTCTCCTTGCTCTGGGCTCCTCCCCCCAACCACAAACATACCCAAGTCTCCCTGCTCTAAACTCCTCACAGCTCCTCCCCCCAGCCCCAAGCACACAACCAGAGAGGATACTGAAGATGATTCCTCCAAAACAGGCAGATATGGCCATCCTGGGGTAGCCCTGTCGCGCAATGGTGATGTCAGAGAAACAATCTGAAATCAGAAAACACAAACAATCTTTAAATCCAATGGCAGAAAAATGAGAAAAGAAGGGTGGGAGAGAGGTAAGAGAAATACTCTACTACTAAGCGAGAAAAAAAGGGTGGAAGGGTCAGATGGATTTCAGATAATAACCACGAAGCTGTATCTTCGGTATCTAAGGTGTAGCTTCTTCATTGAAGCCTGAAAATGCAACCCTGCTATTACTGGACTCCTGCATGTCAGACCTTAGTCATTTTACAGTTGGTGGAGATTGTGTGTTTGAAGGTGTAACTATGAACTAGAGCGAAGCTTCACCCGACTCATCATTCGACACTGCAAAGCTTCATCTGACTGATCGAAACGTTGTATGTTAGGTACGGGACAGCTTGGGTAGTTCAGTATGCCTCAGTGAAGCTAAAGCTCCTCCTCCCCAACAGGCAAAACACTGAGACACTCAGCGGTCTCAAAAAAGGGGGTCCCTCCCTCTATGGCCTGATGTCGTCATGCAGGGAGTTTGTGTTTTGGAGTGAAGCTTCATCTGACTGCTCAACAAAATCTGGGCCACACCCGTCCTTCCCCGTGGCCCCTCCTCCTTTCCCCGTGGCCCCTCCTCCTTTCCCCGTGGCTCCACCTCCTTTCCCCACGGCGCCTCCCTCCTCACCTTAAATTTGGCGAAATTTCGGCTGCCTCGCTGGCCGGCTAGCAAGAGGCGCAAAAATGAAATCTACAGAATTGTTGGTAAAAAGGCCCTGTTGCTGGCTTCCTGAACAGGATAACCTCTTGGATAACCTCTTAGATCATCGTTGCGAACCACCGGGGGGGAGATTACCCCCCTGCCTCGTGTATCCAGGGCGGCTCCAGACAACCATGGGTGGCAATTCAACCCAACCATGGGTGAGGATTCAAAACGGCGATGTGTGAACTCCAAGTACCCAGTGACTCATCTCTGTTCACGCCCTTTAACCGCCACACCACAGAAGCCCTTCGCAAAGTAGTACTTTCTCAGGGCGTTCTTGACATGCATTTCAATGCCAATCTGTGCTTAAAAATTTGGCAGCAGCAGCCTGGAATCAAACCACCAACCTTTTGTTTGCGAGACAGCATCCCTCATCTATGACCCATTGGGACTGGTAGGGTAACAACACTGTTCTCGGGTAATTGCCTCTGCGAATCTGTTCCCGATGAAAAAAAAAAACTGACAGTAGACTGGAATCAACCCTTCAACCTCTTGTATACGGGTCAACGTCCTTCATCAATGAGCCATTGGGACTGGTAGGATATTGTCACCGCTCTTGGGTACTTGCCTCTGCAAATCTGTTCTCTATTTTAAAAACTGACAGTTGCTGGGAGTCAAACCTTCAATCTCTTGTTTACTAGTCAACGTCCCTCATCTATGAGCCATTGGGACTGGTAGGGTAAGGTCACCGCACTTGGATACTTGTCTCTACAAATCTGTTCTAGATTTTGAAACCTAACAGTTGCTGGAAATCAAACTTCTATGATCCATTGGGACTAATAGGATATGGTCAAATATGGCAAATTTTAAAGCACAGGTTGGAAGAGGCACTTGAAAATCGCCCGGAGAAAGAGTCTGTTGTAGCCCGGATGGCTCAGTGAGGAGAGCGGCTGCCTTGAAACCGAAAGGTTGAAGGTTTGATTCTCGCTGGCAAATTTTAAAGCACAGGTTGGAAGAGGCACTTAAAAAACGCCCGGAGAAGAGGTCTGTTGTAGCCCGTATGGCTCAGTGAGGAGAGCGGCTGCCTTGAAACAGGAAGTTTGATGGTTTGATTCCCGGTTGCAAATTTTAAAGCGCAGGTTGGAAGAGGCACTTGAAATACGCCCGGAGAAGAAGTCTGTTGTAGCCCGTATGGCTCAGTGAGTAGTGTGGCTGCCTTGAAACCGGAAGTTTGCAGGTTTGATTCCCAGTGTTGAGTTTTAAAACACAGATTGGAAGAGGCACTTGAAAAATGCCCGTCCCTACCAGGGAATCCTACCGGTCCCAATGGCTCATAGGAGAGGGACGCAGCCTCACAAACATGAGGTTGATGGATTGAATCCAGGTCGCTGCCAGCGCCAATATTTTTAAGCGCAGATTGACATTGAAATGCATGTCAAGAATGCCCGGAGAATGTACTTCTTTGCGAAGGGCTTCCGTGGTGTGGCGGTAAAGGGAGTGAACATGGACGAGTCAATGGGTACTTGGAGTTCACACATCGCCGGATCGAATCCTCACCCACGGTTGGGTTGAGTGTTCACCCATGGTTGTCTGGAGCCTGTTACAGGGGGAGGGGGCCTGCCACATGGGGAGGGTTAGGGTTAGTGTCATAGGGGGAAGAGTTATTACCAGGGATACATGAGGCAGGAGTAGAGAGAGAGCAGGATGGAAGGTAGGGTAGAGAGAGCAGGATGGGTGAGGAGAGAAGCTGGGAGGGTGAGGAGGGAGTAGGGTAGACAGAGCAGGAGAGAGGCTGGGAGTGTGAGGAGAGAGTAGAGGAGGGAGGGTGAGGAGAGTAGGGTAGATAGGTAGGAGAGAGAGGTAGGAGAGAGAGGCCGGGAGGAGAGTAGGAGAGGGAGGCTGGGAGTAGGGTAGAGGTAGGAGAGAGAGGCCGGGAGGAGAGTAGGAGAGGGAGGCTGGGAGTAGGGTAAAGGTAGGAGAGAGAGGCCAGGAGGAGAGTAGGAGAGTAGGGTAGAGTGAGCCGGGAGTAGGGTAGAGGTAGGAGGCCGGGAGGGGAGGTAGGGTAGAGTGAGCAGGGAGTGGGAGGCCGGGAGGAGAGTAGGAGAGGGAGGCCGAGGTAGGAGGCCGGGAGGGGAGGTAGGGTAGAGTGAGCAGAGAGTGGGAGGCCGGGAGGAGAGTAGGAGAGGGAGGCCGAGGTAGGAGGCCGGGAGGGGAGGTAGGGTAGAGTGAGCAGAGAGTGGGAGGAGAGTAGGAGAGGGAGGCTGAGGTAGGAGGCCGGGAGGGGAGGTAGGGTAGATTGAGCAGAGAGTAGGAGAGGGAGGCCGAAGGAGTAGGGGAGGCCGGGAGGAGAGTAGGAGAGGGAGGCCGGTAGGAGAGGGAGGCGAGAGTAGGGGGGAGGGTGAGGAGAGCTGTGATGGGGGAGGTTTAGGCGTTTGTTTTCAAACAAAACAGTTGTCTTTTCTCCAAAGTGGCTTCCATATATTCAAGCATAACAAGAGGTAACAAGTCCTGGTTTATCTCTACTCTCCTCCCAGCCTCCCTCTCCTACCTCTACCCTACTCCCAGCCTCCCTCTCCTACTCTCCTCCCGGCCTCCCTCTCCTACTCTCCTCCCGGCCTCCCTCTCCTACCCTACTCCCGGCTCACTCTACCCTACCTCTCTCTCTCTACCCTACGCTCTCCTCACCCTCCCCCCTACTCTCGCCTCCCTCTCCTCACCCTCCCCCCTACTCTCGCCTCCATCTCCTACCCGCCTCCCTCTCCTACTCCTTCGGCCTCCCTCTCCTACTCTCCTCCCGGCCTCCCACTCTCTGCTCACTCTACCCTACCTCCCCTCCCGGCCTCCTACCTCTACCCTACCCTACCTCCCTCTCCTACTCTCCTCCCGGCCTCTCTCTCCTACCTCTACCCTACTCCCGGCCTCCCTCTCCTACTCTTCCCAGCCTCTCTCCCTCCCACTCTATCTACCCAACTCTCCTCACCCTCCCTCCTCTACTCTCTCCTCACACTCCCAGCCTCTCTCCTGCTCTGTCTACCCTACTCCCTCCTCACCCTCCCAGCTTCTCTCCTCACCCATCCTGCTCTCGTCACCGTCCCTCCTCACCCTCCATCCTGCTCTCTCTACCCTACATCCTGCTCTTTCTCTACTCCTGCCTCATGTATCCCTGGTAATAACTCTTCCCCTATGACACTTACCCTAACCCTCCCCATGTGGCAGGCCCCCTCCCCCTGTAACAGGCTCCAGACAACCATGGGTGAACACTCAACCCAACCGTGGGTGAGGATTCGATCCGGCGATGTGTGAACTCCAAGTACCCAATGACTCGTCCATGTTCACTCCCTTTACCGCCACACCATGGAAGCCCTTCGCAAAGAAGTACATTCTCCGGGCGTTCTTGACATGCATTTCAATGCCAATCTGCGCTTAAAATTGTTGGCCTTGGCAGCGACCTGGATTCAATCCATCAACCTCATGTTTGTGAGGGTGCGTCCCTCTCCTGTGAGCCATTGGGACTGGTAGGATTCCCTGGTAGGGACGGGCGTTTTTCAAGTGCCTTTTCCAATCTGTGTTTTAAAACTCAACACCGGGAATCAAACCTGCAAACTTCCAGTTTCAAGGCAGCTGCTCTACTCACTGAGCCATACGGGCTATGAAAGACTTTTTTTCCGGGCTTTTTTCAATTGCCTCTTCCAATCTGTGTTTTAAAACTCGACACCAGGAATCAAACCATGACTCTTCCGGTTTCAAGACAGCCACTCTCCTTACTGAGCTGTCCGTGCTATAACAGATCGTTTCTCTGAGCGTTTTTCAGGTGCCTTTTCCAACCCGTGCTTTAAAATTTGGTACCGGGAAACAAACCTTCAACCTTTTGGTTTCAAGGCAGCCACTCTACTCACTGATCCATCCAGGTTCAAACAGATCTTTTCTCCGGGCGTTTTTCAAGTGCCTCTTCAACTCTGCGCTTCAAAATTTGGCACTAAACTCAATGGGAACCAAACCATCAACCTCTTGTTTACGAGTCAACGTCCCTCATCGATGAGCTATTGGGACCGGTAGGATATGGTCACTGCTCTTGGGTACTTGCCTCTGCAAATCTGTTCTTGATTTTAAAAACTGATAGTTGGTGGGAGTCAAACCTTCAACCTCTTGTTTACAAGACAGCATCCCTCATCTTTGAGCCATTGGGACTCTTAGGATACTGTAGGCCGTAGGCCCGGGGGGGTTGGTGGGGCGCAGCTTATTTCTGATTTGTAGAGGCAAGTACCCAAGAGTGGTTCCATGTCCTACCAGTCCCATTGGCTCATATATGAGGGTCTAGACAGCGCCCCCCAGTGGCAGCTTATTTCTGCTTTATTTGGGACAAATCAGTGAAGATAGACAAGGAAAGTGAGGCAAGGACATGCATGTTAATGGCTCAAGTGAGATTCAAACCCAAGACCCTGAAATAAGGTGTTGATGAAAGCAAGCTTTCTAATAATAATAAATCTACATAAAAACAATAAGGTTTCAGCACCTTTGGGGTTTAAACCCCTAACTCTCCTGACAAAGTCATCTCGTAACTTGTAGCTGTGTGTTCCCCCAGAACAACAGCATGAGACGCAGGACCGCTCTGATGAAATGTATGTGTTGGGGGACTGTATGTATGTAGAACTAGAAAACACCTATTTTAATAACCCCAACAGTAAAGTATTTTTGGTTGTTCACAATGTGTGCTTCTTGTTTTGGCTACCCGCAATGCTTTGGGGCTATCTTGATGTTATTATCAGTGACCTATGCACTTTGTAAAGCTATCTCTTGGAAGTCGCTTTGGATAAAAGCGTCTGCTAAATGAATAAATGTAAATGTAAAGTAAGCTTGTAGGTGTGGGCGTCGCCTTCGATGCTGCCCCGCCCCCCGGACAGCGTTCCCAACACTCAGGAGACACAGTGTGGGGGTGGAGGGATGGTCTAGGATACAGAGGCCAGACTGGATCCCAGGCCCCCTGTACGGTGATCTCTGTCAAGCTGAACGCCAACATCTGCTCTCTGACGAGACGGACAGGCGTGTGGACGAATGCATGTCACCGGCACATCTCATCTTTACTGTCACCTTTCAGTTGACAATGAAATCATCTCTTGTATCTTGTAGGTGTTTGTATGGTATGTGTGTAGTAAGAGTGTGTGTGTAAATGTGAGTGTGTGTGTTTACCTGTGGTATGTGTTTGCATGTGGTATGTGTGTGTGTGTTTGCATGTGGTATGTATTTGTATGGTGTGTGTGTGTATGGTGTGTGTGTATGGTGTGTGTGTGTATGGTGTGTATGATGTGTGTATGGTGTGTATGGTGTGTGTGTGTATGGTGTGTATGATGTGTGTATGGTGTGTATGATGTGTGTATGGTGTGTGTGTGTGTGTATGGTGTGTATGATGTGTGTATGGTGTGTATGATGTGTGTATGGTGTGTGTGTGTGTGTGCGTCACCTCCGATGCTGTTCCCCCAGGCCAGCAGCGTGAGCCCCAGCACCGTGTTACTCAGACTCAGCACCACACCGAGCATGTGCAGCAGACTGACCACCTCAGAGGCTGCCGCACTGATCACCATGGCGCTCACCACGAAGCCTAGCAGAGAGAACACCTACACACACACACACACTGTGAATGAACAAACACACACACTTCACTGACAAGTAAAAAAAAAACAACAACAATAGTAAACATGAACCCACCCACTGTGGGCCGGGTCCTGTCTTACTGTGTGGAAGGATGGGGGGATGTCGTTGCTGGTGGTGAAGAACACGATGGCAGCCAGGAAGAACCCCAGGAGGAGAGTCAACAGCCAGACAGGAAAGTCCCCCTGGATCATATAAGTACCATCTGCAGAGGAGACAAACACACATTTATACCACCATAACACACACACACGATGAAACACACTCCGTCAAGCTTTCTGACTTACATTTCCCCGACTGGAAGGTGAGCACGCAGACGAGCGGGGCAGTGAGCAGATGGAGGCAGTTCAGAGGCCGCCTCCAGTTCCTGTCCTCCTTGTCAGGGTCCACCACAGGGATAATCAGCAGCAGCACCACTTCTAGCGGCATCTGGTGGACGCAGGAGGGAACTGCAGCTTAGGTCACAGCGACACACTGTGACTGGCGATGATGCGGGACACAGAGAGAGCTCAAAGACACAGATATGCCGCTATATGGCCTACAAACACCACACACACACACACACATATTACACACATAATACACAAATGACACATTAACCACGAAGCCCTAGCAGAGAGAAAAACCACACATACACACCTTGAGTACTTTCAGTGTCCTCCAGCCCCAGGACTTCCTCCTCCACTTCCTGTGGTCCAAAGGGTTGATGGAGCTCAGGAGAATCTGAACCGTCGACTCAGAGTAAGGCAGGAGCGGTCTGTACTCATCTTCTGAAACACACACGCACATTTCTCATCTGATTAGCACACACCTGGGAATAATGTTTAGCATACATAGCACAGTGATGCATTCTTACCATAGTCATGTTGGATGCCATGGTTGCTTAATGAGGGAACTTCATCATCTGACTCTGATGACTGGAACTCTGTCAAGAGAGGAAAACATTAGTATCCTTGTGTGTGCGTGCGTGTGTATGTGCACCTGTGTGTGTGTGTGTGTGAGCGTGTGTATGTGCACGCGTGTGTGTGTGCGTGTGTGTGTGAGCGTGTGTATGTGCACCTGTGTGTATATGCACCTGTGTGTGTGTGTATATGTGCACCTGTGTGTGTGGGTGTGTGTGTGTGTGTGTGTGAGCGTGTGCAAAATGGCACCTGACACATGCGTTGAGGTGTGGATGGAGGCGGTGGCTGAGTGTTTCTGTCGGTTGTAGATGTAGGCACTCACGATGACTGTGATCACATACACCACGTACAGGGACAGGTAGCCTAAACACACACACGCACGGAAAGAGGAACACATTTTCACAGCAGTACTGTACGCTTTCTGCTGTACTGAAAGTAAGGAACCACAGCTCAGCTATCAGGCATGGTGAGCTCAAATACTACAGTGCAACAACAACATGACATTAACAAAGCAACAGTATATACATACTACATGGTGAAGACGTGTTACATAGTACCCAATTGCTGTGAAAGTACAGTGGTTAAGGACAGACCTCTTCAATAGTCAGGCAGTTTCATTCTGTTCAGCTACTATAATGAACTTCTGACTCCAGAGTGTGTGTGTGTGTGTTGTTTACCCAGTGTTTCTAAATAACCGACATGCCTAGTGCTGTAGCTTCAGTTTCTAAGCCTACAGTACCAGACATTTTGCAAAAACTGGAGGGCCAGTCTGAGCAAAATTGCCAGGGCCATTTTTTTGTCCCAGTCCAGCCCTGAGTGCGACAACAACATCTCATTTACAAAGCAACAATAAATACATACAACATGGTCAGGCAGTGAACTTCTGACTGTGTGAGTGAGTGAGTTTACCCAGTGTTTCTCCGAGAGCTATATTTCCTCTGTAAAGAATGATGAAGGTCCAGAACACAGCGCCCAGGTAGAAGATGACATCACGCAAAAAGGGGCGGGACGCTACCGTGAACGGCTTGACCAATGCCACGCTCCCGGCAACCACCGTGGTTACGAAGATCCCCGCCCCTACGGAGGGAGAAACGGAACGAGGTCATGGGATCGAACGTAAAAAAAAAAATGGTTGGTCTTTTGTTGTGTGTGTGCGGTGAGTGTATGTGCATACCAAACAGAGCTCCTATTGCCAGCCCGGCGGTATGTGGGTGGGAGAAGGCCGCCATAGCACTGAAAACATCTGGAGCTCCATTGCCCAACGCCAAGAAGGTCACCCCCTCCACACAGAATAGTCAAGGCTAACACACACACACACCCTGCTGATCTTATAACCCCCTCTGGAGAGACACTCAACAGAGAACTGCTGACTGTACTGTCAGGTTCTTAGATACAATTTGTAGTGGATGTTCCAGTTTGAATGTTGATGAACTCATCAGTGGAAGAGCTGATCAGGGGAGAGGGAGAGAGAGAGAGAGAGAGAGAGAGAGAACGAGAGAGAGAGAGAGAGAGAGAGAGAGAGAGAGAGAGAGAGAGAGAGAGAGAGGAGATAGGACCACACCCCACTCAGCGTGTTTGGGTGAGCGTGTAACAGGCGGAGGAGGAGTGAGTGTGTTTGTGGTCGGGTGTTGGAGGATACAGCCACGTTGTGAGTGAGGCGGAGAGTGGAGGAGATCGCGGAGAGGTTGGGACAGAAACTGCAAACAAAGGAACAAAAGAAACAAATCACAAACATAACAATGCCTTCGACCACTCAATGAGGAGAACTCTATGAATAACACATTCATGACATGTCTTAGTTTCAACCTCAAATGTGTGTGTGTGTTTATTGCGTCGTTGAACTGCTCTAAAATGCATGTGGAAGCATGACTGATAAAGAAACCAACTTGTATCTCTCTATTCAGAAGTTAACTGAACCCAATGCTTCACTCCTCATTTTCTTTGCACTCCTTACTACACTGTATTAAAACCATGACTCACTGATACCCTGGGGTCATGTGACAGGCTACCATGTGACTCCTGTTCTTCTCTTTTCAAGATAAGATGATGGACTCAATAATGCATGTGCATTGGAATGTGCCGACACAGAACTCAACGGAACACACAAAAGACGACTGCTTGTTCAGTTAGTGTGTGCACGTACCTCTGTCCAAATAGCGGTCACGTGCCAGAAATTAAACACAACACGAGAATAACACCATGACTGACTGTAACTACACACTCCAGACAGTAGAGTTAAATAGGAGGGTCTGTGGGGGAACTTACAACTTTGACGCACAGAGTCCCAAAATTAGAAACAAGAAGAACAGCCATACAATCTGTGAAGAGAAAAAGAGATTGAGAGATTCATACACAGCTGCAAGTTGTCTATACTTCCCCTTTGGTTTTCTTTTATCATGAACTACTAATTTTATTTTAAGGCAGAGAGAGGGGATAGAGAGAGAGAGAGTGAGAGAGTGGTGACACAGAAAAAGGGACAGAGATAAAGAGTGAGAAGAAAGCAATGAGAGAGGGGGGAGAGAGAAGAAAGAGGAAGAAAGAGCCTTCTTTGTAAGTTCGCTTGAGCTCCAGATCTAAAAAAGATTTGGACAAAGGTATTTTCAGAGAATCTACACAGGTTTTGTAACATTGGGTAGAACTGGTAAATTATTTCACAAATCATTGACAGATGGTCGCCTTACTGGGTAAGAGGAACCTGTCCACACTAGGCTGAAGGGAAGTGATGACCGGCCTATTACCTTCAGTTGAAGGACTTCTGTTCTTTTTCAAATTGTGCTTATATTTACAACATTTGCTAGTTCCGCACTTTATATGAACCTAGGCTCTTCCCCCGTACTGTACATAGCCATGACATCAGTGCTGGAAACGAGTTACTTTATCACTATTAGATTACGTTATTGTTACAAAAGTTCAGTCCTCGGACCAGGGAGATGAGGTGAGAAGGCAGACGCGCTTACACAGAGAGTTATCGTGAGGGGGGTGAGGTGGGGGGGCAGCAGGCAGAAGGCAAGCCAGAGGTAATTGATGAAGCCATCTTCCAGACTGCAGTCTGGGGTGTCGTTCACAAACGCACAGCGATCTGCAGCGCTCAGGTTCATCACCATGTCACACTGGAATACACACACACACACACACGCACACAAACTTAGACACATGTTGCACACAGTTACACATAGGGCCGGCCCAAGGGTTTTGGGGGCCCTAAACAAAAACAGTGTAGGGGGTACTTGTCTCACAAAAATACTTGTCACACAAAAATCTAGACTGCCCAAAACCATGGTAACCTAAATGATTTAGTCTCTTGTCTATCTAAGAATTGAAATATGGCAGGATTATGCTCTTCAATCAAGTTTGATAAGAAGATATCGTGTAAGGCATTCTGCATGAATGAAAGTTCCGAGTTAAAATAGGTTGCACGTCATGAGAGCTTGGAATTACTTCCTTGACATGCCAATTTCGTTTTGCGCAATGGCATAAATGGTGAATTAACTTCATTGTCAACAGCGAAAAACAGATTTACGAATGCACCTGTTTAAATGTAATTACGAAGAAGAAAATCGAATTTGTTATCTTACTAACCTCATCAACACTGCCATGGAACAACATTATCCCACGTGACATTTCGAAGGGATCTTCAATGCCGACGACTGAGTGCTTTACAACGGAGGTCTTCGAGAAAATGTACTTGGCTCAGTACAAACCGGGACGTGACATGTTCCTGGCAGTGGTACTGGTACAAAACTCCAAGATCTCATAATTCACTTCGTTCAGGAAGCATGACCATTCCGATAGTTTCCTCAAAACACGACTGGCGACACATGGACATGCAGACAATCGGAAATGTTGTTTACAAGTGAAATTCAGCCCTTGCGATCAATAGTTCTTTAGGCAGCAATCATTTAAGTCGGATCTATATTCCCATGGACTGGACATAATGTACAGACAAACACAAACACACAAAACACCGCCCTCCTTGTCCTGACGTTTCAACGCTTGAGTTTAAGCCCGTCCCCCTTGGCATGTTGACATGTTCAGGCAGCAACACTTCACCTCTGGAGCTCATTTACGACACGGCTCAGATTAAATCTATATTTTATTTCACAGTTCATGGCATTGGAAAAGTAGTATTTATGGTATATTGGTCAATCCTGTCTCCAAAAGGAATATAATCATGAAAAATCACACATCCACAACTTTTCACCAAAGAGTAATTTCTGGTGGATCACATGAAGCGGTGGACTAAGGCTGACATAGAGCCATGTCATTACTCTTTAATATCCATTTTAAAGCAGCATCAAAACAGGATGTGATTGGCTCATTTGGAGGTACTCAGTCACTGATTGGTTCCCCGTAGACCAAAGCAGCATCAAGGGGCGGGGTCCTGGGTTCGTAACAACCTCTTTTCTCCTGGCTGACCACTGGACACAAGTCCTGCTCACACCACCTGAGACACACAGATGTTGTGATATGTAACGTATCCCCGCCAACATGTGACATATTATATGTGATATTACATGTACAGTGTCTGTGTGTGTGTGTACTAACCTGAGCGCTGCATAGGCATCAGTAGAACAAGCTTCCTCCCAGGAGGCATGGTCAATAAGCAGGGCACCTAAAACACACACACATTAATTCTAGTCTAGTCTCCACAGTTCAAGCTCATGATAAACACATCCGTGTGTGTGTGTGTGTGTGCTGTACGCCAGGCTACGTACCCATGTAGATGCGAGCCAGACTGTATGCCAAGTCTCTAGCTGCCAGCTGCAGGTAGCTGGGAGGCCTGTTGGCTGCTGCCTGTACAAAGACCCCCAGTCCAGAGAGGGCGCTGTCTACAGCCGTCACGGCCGGGGCCAGGGCAGGGACACCAGAGGCCGCCTCCAGCAGGGTCTGGGGGCCAGGGGGACAGAGGAGAGGATGGGGTGGGAGAGCATGTGAACACCCACTTGGTACACGGCAGTATGACATGGGAACAGTGTGGCTTGGCTGTCCGCCTCGTGCCCGGGCGCTGACCTTGGTGTGGGTGAAGTAGGCCTGGAGAACCTGCCCGGAGCTGCGAGCCACACAGCGCAGCACGTCCAGGGACAGCACGTTGGTCGTCCCCTCCCAGATGCTTAACACCTGGGGAGGTAGGGAGGGAAATAGAGGAGTTAGTGGAAGATAGAGAGAGATGAGAGGAAAACAGAAAGAGAGAGAGAGTTAGAGGGAGAGTGAGATACAACAGGTCCCGCTTGCCAATGAGACCTTATGAATCCAGGGCCCTCACACCTGTGCGTCCCTGAGTCAGGTGACCCACCTGTGCGTCCCTGAGTAGTCCTGGCAACCCGGTGTCTTCGATATAGCCCTGCCCCCCGAAACTCTCCAAACCCTCTGACACCACAGCAACCGCCTGAGGCCCAACACACAGTAAAACTGACAACATTCACAACAACCAATACACACCTCCGTCTACCTGGCATGTGTGTGTGGACGGGCCGTGAGGTGAACCACCTGTTTCCCAGTGTACAGTTTGGCCACGGGTGTGAGCAAGCGCAAGAGGTGGGCCTCCAGCTGGGAGGCGTGTCCAGTTTCCTCTCGGCCAATCAGGCGACACACGTCCATGACGAGCATGAAGGCCCCGCGAGTCTCCACCTCCAGCCTGGCCAGCGTCTGCATGTGGAGAGGGTGCTCCTTCAGGAGCTTCCCAAAGGCAGTGCGGCGGGTGGCGTAGTCACGAGACAGCTGGACCACCCTGTGACACACACACACACTATTCACAAAACATAACTAAGCACGTAAAACATTTGTTGGTTTTGAATCATCTTAAGAAGTCGGTTTAGGAGGAAGCAGGAAACAGGAAGTTACCTCCTCATGGCTCCCACTGCCGCCACACTGTTGTGGATCCGGGTCACTGTCAGCATGCTGGCGATGGAGGCCACGCCCCTACCGTCTTTTGACAACTGAACATTCCAACTGTGTTTAAATGCTGCTCAGTCCACAGATGAATCCCACTGTAGCGTGAATGCGACGACATGCAACGTATTCGAACAGCAGATGCTAAACAGAGCCATGTACAGAGTTGGGAGTTGTCAGTCGAATGCTCTACTAATGATCTACCACCCATCCTCCATATAAGCTCAAATGAACCCTAGTATTGGGGGGGTTAGGGGGGTCGTGGGGCGTTGCGCGTACCTTGTGTGCGGGCAGGCCGTCCAGCAGCAGCTCAGCTGTGGGCATCTGTCTGGTGCCCAGTTTGTCCTTCAGCCTTTGGACCTCGATGCCCCTCAGCAGGCCGTCCTGATCCCGGCTCACCTCCGCATAGAAGAGAGACAACCCTCTGGAGCCCTGGAGAGACGGGACGAGACACACACACAGGCTGGAGGTGTGTCGAGAGCTGGCAGTGAGGAGTGACTGAAACTTCTGTGTCCCGTGTGGAGAGGTGGAGTGAAGTAGAAGAGATACGAGGATTTCGAACGACGACCTGAGTGAAAGGTGCAGTACCTGTGTGGTGGATCCCCCTCCGTCCTGGACTCTGGCCAGGGTGAGGGTCATGTCCGCGTCGGTCGCGGACGTGAACCACTTGAAGCCGTGTAGCTTGTATGAGCCGTCTCCCTGCCGCACTGCCACCGTCTCAGTCCCACTTCCTGCACGTGCAGAGACAGAGACACTCAGAAAAATATGCAACCACCGACAAACGACAGGGTGTTTTTTTTAATCTTCATCCAATCAGAATCCACTGCTGGCCGTTCGCCGATGGCTACGGCCCATACTGAGACAGGGGGGGACTGACCCACGTCAGAACCTCCCCTTCGTTCAGTCATCCACTGGCCGGACGTCCAGAACCTGTCAGGGTCACGGCTGGTCAAGCGTCCGAAAGCCTCCTCCACCATCCAGGGCACTCCCAGAGACTACATGGGACATGTGAACACAAGGTCACACACATATAGAAGGATTTTGATGACAAACACAAAGTGGACTGCCGAGGGCCTGTTTCCTATGCTGCACCTGCATGACTTTGGCAGCTCCATCAGTCATGGCAAGAGGACAGGTGAAGAGGCCAGAGGAAGGGGAGTACATGTAGAGCTTACTCATCTGGTACACACGACTGAAACACAAACACAAACACACATATTTATACATGTTTTCAAGTTTGAGGGAATGTGGAAGCACAGTGAAAGATGACAGTTGGGCGGCCTAACCTCCACTCGCCATAGGTCCTCTCGTATCCAATAGCAACCATCCCCTCCTTTGCGGAAAGGTCCTTCATGCGTCCCCAGGCGGGAGAGGTCACGATGTGGTCGACACGGCGACCCCAGGGATCAAAGTGCACGAGCTTAGGAGGCGTGACCTCACACTCCCGACCCCACCCATCCACCTCCGTAGACAACTTCTCTCCAAACTGACACAGGTCTGACAACACAGTCTTTGAAAACACAGACAGATACTAGTGATAGCAATGTTTTGCACATGTGAAGACACAGCCATCACTGTTATCCTAGTGAAGCTAAGACAGCTCTGAACCTAACAGTCCTTGTAAGGATACTCACCTCATGAGAAACATGTCTCCTAAGGTAGCTTTTAAGCAGTGCATCTTCTAGGAAGGGGTTCTTCAGCGCTGGTCTGTCTTGGAAGAACGCTCCTATTCCGGCACGGGAGAAAGCCGGATGCCCCTCTGCGTTCCACTCGTTGTCCGCATGCTGAACCACGTTGTCAGGCCGGGTGGTGAGCCCGCGGAAGATCCGGTAACGGTTTCCCGTTACCTGACATTTGAGGAACAGCCGCCTCACTGACATCATTAGGAATTGGCTGAAATATAATGACTTAGGTTGCATTGACTTGCATGTGCAGATGATTGGCCAATTTTTATTATGCTTGGTGATATTAAACGTTTACATTTTAGTCCTAGTGCTGTTTATGTAGTGATCCTTGTACTGTGTTGTCCCTGTGTGGTGTCAGGTATGCTGTTTATGTCGTATTTATGATTGAATGTGTTTAATACCTTTCTACAAACAAATGCCCCCTAGTGGGATAAATAAAATGGACTTGATTTATTAGTGAAATATCCCTTTAATAATGCATTGATTGAAGGAGAGGTACGTGCTAGTTCCAATCTTTTTCAAATCGCCTCAACTTCGCGAAACTGTGTCAAGGGTCATCTGAGGCAAGCAATGCAATTGTCTTCTGTTCTTCTAGAATTACAATATTAACAGATCTATCTGCATAACATAAAACTAAGATCAAAACTGGCATTGTTATTTTCCGTATTTTGTTTTGTTAAAGAACCGCATTAACTAAACTTACACTGTAAATGAGTCATGCAAAGATACGTTTTTAGTTATCTTAAGTTAATGCATTCACTTAAGTATTTTAATTTCTAGAAATATGGCATTTCAAACTGACGCTCAAGCATTATTCCAATGGAAAAATGTAGTTTTGTTGACAATCTGCGTGGCTACCTTACCTCTTCAACCTCTTCCAAAAGCACTATAACTTATTTCAAAATAAAAGTCCTAGACTGGATCACGGAGTGCAACATCACGTGACAAAAACACATTTCAGTGGAATAGTTATGGAACCTTTTTTATTGTTGCTCCATTAGTAGATCAGTGAAAAATACTTTATTTTTCTTTAATGGTAATACAAAGGTCATTTTACGTGCACCTTTCAATAAAATGTTGCCATGACATGGTAAAAATATATTTTAGAAGAAACATGGGCACCGAATATAATATGAACACAGACCTTTGGGTAACGCAACTGAAATTATTATTCAAAAAACGATAAGAGATCAAAACAAACACAGAGAACAGTCAAGTCACAATAACAAGGGCGGTGTGGACATAACCATACTGATAAAACGCAGTAAGTAGTTACATTTCGTGAGTGCGATACCCAAGCAACACAATAGGTAGATAGACTACTCTGAGGAGAAAAAGGAGAGTCCTGGTGAGTGTTAGTACACGGACTGCTTCAGTAATTCTTTAAACACACACTCTGAAAATCATGACTAGGCAGTTTCTCTTATTCCAATCACGGGTCAACACAAGAATTCTTTCAGAGTCCTCAGACAGTTCTGAAGTTAAACAGACCCAGTAAAAGGCATCAGACCCACAGATTCAGGACAGATTTGACACGAACAAAGCCTACCATAGTATAATATAGATTTTACATAAAGTTGCTAGCTGATATACAAATGGACTAAAATGAAAACATGCCCTAGAACCCATCCAAACCCAGAGAGAACACGGACGAGCAGCTAAACAGAAACGATATAAGGTGAAAAATAACTGCCGTTTTATAAAAACAAACAGGAGTCTAATCAACAGAGGGGTTCGTTCCCCTGTGCTCAGGACGCGTGTGCTCGTGTACGCCACACCCCCCGCCCCGCGAACACAGAAGCGCGTTGGCATGGACTGACAAGGTAAAACCCCAAGCCCTCGATCGAACAGAGCGCTGGTGGTGAGAAGAGGGAGAGAGAGCAGAGCGCGTGTTCGTCCTGTCAGGAGTCCAGGAGCCTCTCTCTCCTCTCCAGCCTTTCCTCTTCTGGTCATCTTCTGTGGTTTAGTCTCCCTTGGTGAGCAGGTCTTCTATATAAGCGTCCAGTTCATCGTCTGTGTTTATGTCAATGTCCTGCAGGAGGGTCACATGTTAGTTACTGTGCGTGTGAGAGAGTGAGACTGTGTGTGTGTGTGATAGAGTGAGACAGTGTGTGTGTGAGAGAGTCTGAAGGGAGGGGGAGAGGGACAGAGCGACAGAGAGAAAGCAGTACTTGGCATCCCGTCTCCAAACCCGTTCAGTATAGCCCTACCCTGCGCACATTCCTTCAAAACATTCCCTGTGAACACAGCGAGCGTGAGCGGGGTTTACCTCCTGGACCTTCTGCAGCAGGGCCACGATGTTGGTCCGCAGCTTCTGCAGCTTCTCGTCCGCCTCCTTCAACTTGGTCTCGGCGCTGCTGCTCTTCTCCTCCACGGCCTTGGCCCTGGCGTCCGCACGGTTCTGGTACGAGTTACACAGCGCCTGCAGGCCCAGCTCGTACTGCTGGAAGTACTCCTTCTACAGAGGAGACACACACACACACACTCTCAGTACATAGATATATATAGATTTCACAAACTTTTCAAGGATTTTCAAGGCCCATGGGAACCCTAAATATGTCTGTGTATGAGACCATGAGATGTGCAGATGGTTTAATGTCTAAGGATCGCTGGGGTCTTCCTAGGTACAGATTAAGGGCAAAGGGGGGGGGGGGGGGGGGGGGGGGGTCAGGGGTCAGGCTCACCATGGGAAAGGCTACCAGCTCCTCGGCCGTCATGCTGTTGACATCGTCCTTAGGGATCCGGAAGTCAGGAGGGAAGAAATACCGCAGCAGTGTCCTGGAGAGGTACACACACACAGACAGACAGTAAGGTGAGACACTTGTATTCCCGTCACCCCCTGGCCCCCTCTCCCCTCTCTGGATGGTTCCAGAAAAGAGGAGCGTTCTCACGTTACCTCATCATGGTGACCAGGCTCTCGGTCACCTCTCGACTGGTTCCTGGTTGGGTGGTGTCTGGCTCCATGGGGGCGGGGCCTTTCTCTGGCTCCGCCCCCTGCTGTGTGTCTGGGGTCTGTGTGATTGGGGAAGGGGGCCTCATCAACCTCACATCCTCGCTGCCTTTAAACACCCTGCAACCACACACACGCCAATGTCAGCCAAAGACAAAATGGACAAAACACACAAATATTTACACACAGGAAGGGTGACCTCACCAGCGGTCTTTCGGCGTGGACCTGGGTACGTAGTCAAACTTCACCTTCCAGCGCACGCTCTGTTTGTTTGACTCCACGGCAACCACTTTCCCAGTGTACCATTCCTTGTTGACGCGAACTTCCACCAGCAGACCCTTGTCTAACCATAACACACACACACACACACACTGAGTGTTCCAGTCCATGGTCCACTGAGCAGATGGAGAGGAGAGTTCACCGGCAGTTCACCTGGAGTTCAGGTCGTGTCTCACCTTTCTGAGTGTTCTTCAAGTCCTTCTCAGGCTCGTTATCGTGGTCATCATCAGATACCTGCAGATGCGGCACAGATCAGACAGGGATCCCGCTCTCTAATAGAACCAGCACACAGAGAAAGAGAGAGAGCCCTGCTTCCCAAGACAAACACCCAATCAATGAAGACTTGAGAGCAGAGGAGAATAGAACCGGTTGGATTTCAAGAAGATGGAGGAGTAGTCTAGTAAGGATCGAGATAGGAAGACGGATATGAAGAGTTAGGAGGGAGAGATAGGACTGTTTTGATTGGGTTGGGAGGGAGAGATAGGACTGTTTTGATTGGGTTAGGAGGGAGAGATAGGACTGTTTTGATTGGGTTAGGAGGGAGAGATAGGACTTTTGATTGGGTTAGGAGGGAGAGATAGGACTATTCAGAGAGAGGTTTGTAATCTCTTGCTCTGTGTCGGTGACACCACCAGACGGATGATTAGGTCGGGGGGGGGGGGGGGGGGGGGGGGCAGTCACTAGTCAGTACCTTGGTTTTAGACCCGGCCTGCGCTGAGGGGATGGGTTTAGGGGTGGAGGCGGGTGTGGCTTTGCTGGCTGAGGGCGGGGGTGGCGGGGGGCGTCCGTGTTGCCGTGGCGATCACGCCTCCCTTTCCAGACTAGGGGGGAGGGGGGGGGGGGGGGTGAACATGGCAGAAGCTCTGACTGACAGCTCTGGTATCATCTTAGTCCTACCTGAGGGCATGTGACCAGGTGGGCCTGGCCTTCTCCCAGTGCTGCTGAGGCTGTGTGGTAACAGTGTACGGGAGTCCTTTGGTTCTCTGTCCTCCATTACAACCATTACCTGCCTGGCTCACTGCATCATGTAATACGCCTCTCACTGATGTAGGTTAGATTTGATCCTCACGTGTGTGTGTGTGACTATTTATGTGTATGTACATGTGTGTGTAAGTGCATGTTTGTACCTCGGTCACTTTGCCCCGCTTGGCAGGAGTGGCCTTTTCCACAGCTTTTCCTCGGCTCCCTGCGGCGGCGGCCATCTTGGATTTCCTGGGCAGAATTTCCTCCTCGCTCTCCTCTTCGCTGTCTTCCTCCTTCTCCTCCTCTTCCTCCTCCTGTTCTTCCTCGTCTTCATCCTCACTCTCATCTTCCTCCACCACTCTCTTGCGTGTGTTGCCCAGAGCGGAGGTTCTAGCTGGATATGACTTGGCTGGTGTCTGAGCGGAAACATACGCCATAAGATCATCAGATCAAACTTGGTTTTCTTGTCACAGAGAGCTTCCCTGATGCTCACAAATCAGCACCTACAACCAACTTAAACCCCTCAAGACAGCACTATCACTGCATTGACACTAACTGCTGTACTTAAGGAACACAAACACACACACACACACACCCGAGAGTTTCGGCTGGCTGGGGGAGTTTTAGCTGGTGCTTTGGCTGGGGCTTTAGGGGCGGGCTTTGCTACAGGGGGCGGGGTCTTAGCTGCAGCTCTGGCTCGGGATTGGTCGACTTTGGGTGCCGGAGGAGGAGGTGCGGTCGTTCGTGGCGACCGGGCCGAGACGGTGGGCGTCCGGGTGACCGGGGGCGGGATGCTGGGAGCGTTTTTGAGGTGGGCGGGGAGAGGAGGGGAGCGAGGCCGGGTAAGGACTCTCTCTGACGACCTGGTGGCCTGGGAGACAAAGACAGAACAGGACGTCAGTAGTGAGCAGGAAACCAATATTTCCAGAGTAAATAATCCCAGCACACAGTTAAGTGTGTGTGTGTGTGTGTACCTGAGGAGAGCCCTCAGAGGCAGGTCTCATGCTGACGTCCAGAGGCAGCTTCTTCAGGTCTGCGGACGATTTGATAGTGCTGGTTTTCTATCAGGCCCAGAACCCAAAACACACAACAGTGAGCAGACCCTCACACACAGAGCCCCCCCCCCCCGTCCTCCCTGCCCCCACGCTGAGTGTGTGTGAGAGTGTGTGTGTGTACCTGCAGGGCCTGCAGCTTCTCCTGCTGCAGTCTGATCTTCTCTGCCAGCTCCTTCTGTTTGTCCTCGGCCGTTTGAACCACCTTCCTGAGAGCTCCGCAGGGCAGGTTCTGCTTCTGCTCCGCTGCATCACACCTGCAGGCACGCCACAAGCCTGTGTGACTCACTGAGTGTACCTGTGTGTGTGTGTGTGTGTATTACGTGTGTGTGTGTGTGTGTGTATTACGTGTGTGTGTGTGTGTGTATTACGTGTGTGTGTGTATTACGTGTGTGTGTGTGTGTATTACGTGTGTGTGTGTGTGTGTATTACGTGTGTGTGTGTGTGTGTGTATTACGTGTGTGTGTGTGTGTGTGTACCTGTCCTGGGTGCTGTCTGGGTTCATCAGACAGACCCAGCTGTCGGGGTAGCGTCTGTCCACAGCGTCCATCTGGAACGGCAACGTCCTCCACTTTAAACACTTATCTAGACAACACACAAACACACGGGTCACACCCTCTCTCTCTCTCTCTGTGTGTGTGTGGCCACACGTGTATGCATTTTTGTTTGTCTGTGTGTGTGTATAACCACACTTGTTTCTTGGGGTGAATGTGGTTACACAGTGATAGGAATTTCTATGGCGAGTATGCCAATCTGAGTGTGTGTGTCTCACCACACTGTATGGTGTGTATGTGTGTGTCTCATCACACTGTATGGTGTGTATGTGTGTGTCTCATCACACTGTATGGTGTGTGTCTCATCACACTGTATGGTGTGTATGTGTGTGTGTCTCACCACACTGTATGGTGAGGGGAATCTCCATGGCGCGTCGTCTCTTGTAGCGCTGCTCTGAGGAGGGCGGAGCTGACCAGCTGGCTGACAGGTAGCCAAACTCATCCCAGAACTTCACAATGCCCTTCTGAGCTGCAACACACACACACACAGACTTGAACACACAGACCCACGGTGGCAGCATCAGAGGAACAGAGAGCTTGCGGCAAATCTCACCGATGTTGCTGTCCTTCCAGTACTGGGCGAGATGTTCTCCCATGGCTTTCAGAAGATGCCTGTATTCTTTAGCGTCCGCAAAGTCCTGCTTGTTGTGTGTGGGCTCCAGCACCACGTAGGGCACGTCCACCACGCCCACCACGCCCCCACACGCCCTGGAGAACACACACACGAGCGTGCCAGTTACACACACACGGACAGACAGAGCGGACTGAGAGCGTGTCGCTCCAGAAGGAGCGAGCGGGCGTGGTCGTCACACTCACATGCCGCCCTCCAGCTGGGGCCCCGTCTTCTCATACATCTTGATGAGGCGGGAGCAGTTGTACACGAACATGCCGTCCAGGTCCCGCTGGTCGATGTTCACGCCGAAGATGAAGTTCAGCTCCTTGGGCTCCTTCAACGCCCTGAGATGAGAGGGAGGGAGGATGAATGGTTATTATTCCGCCCAAATACAGACCGTTGACATTCTGTCGAGATGCCTTCATGATACAAGTGACTCATCCTGTCAAGTACAGTACAAATCAAAGTATTTGATCTATTTATTTTAACCCGAAGGACAAAAGCATCTGTAGTCCTGTCAGACCTTTGTTTGGACTCCAGGATCTTCTTCTTCATGTCTGCGTCACGGCGCAGCATCATGGCAGAGTCTTGGGTCTTCCTCAGAGAGGCCTGTGGCAGAGCGGGAGGTTAGAGGACTCACACTATAGAATAAAAAAAGCTAACAACTCTAACAACAAGCTAGGCCTTTATATTACAATGCAAGAGCGACGCTTACTCGTGCATCCTTGGACAGGTCACCTCCCAATTTGGCTTCGACTGCTAAACTCTGGCTCTCCGCTTCGCGAGCTTTCTCCTCCGCTGAAACACACACACACGCAGGGTCAACAATCGGCCCAGTGACCCAGAATCGGCCACAGGATGCTACAGGCTGAGTCCTTCCAGCTGGACTCACCGATCTTGGCAAGGTGGTCGGCTTTCTTCACTTCCTGCTCAGCGCGGGTTTTGAAGCGGGTCGACGTGTACTTGTACACCCTGAGAAGACTCTCGGTTAGTTCTGAAGCCATTCAAAAGACATCCACTTAGTATTGCTAGTTATGTACCTTTAGTATAGTTAGTCCTCATATTTACATTTTAGATTCCTATTTGTTTAATGTTTGCACCTTCCTGCCAAAGCAAATTCCTTGTCTGTGCAAACTTTCATGGCGAATAAAAACCCTGCCTTAAAAGGTTGTAGAAGAGGCTGAGGAGGAGAGTTTAGACGAGGAGGCCCAGTCGGGTCCGGGCTGTGGCCTCCGACCCGGCGCTGTTACCTTGGTTTGTACAGACAGCAGGACATCCTCTTGGTCCTCACTTTGTGTCCCTGGATGAAGATCCTCATACGAGGGTCGATGTACAGAATGGCGGCGTACGCTCGGAACGACCGCCGCTCCGGCTTCCTGCGGTGAGAGGAAGTGATGTCATCGACGGGGGGTATACGTCTCTGGCCGCATGTACAGTGAGTTGAGCTGGCGTGGTGAGGACGGGGGGCAGGATGCGGGATGGGGTGGGGGGGCAGGGTGGGGGGGCAGGATGTGGGGGCAGGATGTGGGGGCAGGATGGGGTGCAGGCTACTCACACGCCCTCTGAGAGAGTGCCTGCCATCAGGATGTCCTGGTGGTCCGTCTCCACGTCCAGCTCAGGCTCTCTGTTGTCCATCAGCTTCAAGTTGTATATGATCACCAGGGTCCCTGCACCGACACACACGCCACACTAGTTTAGCAGATCACAACGACATGGCCACACGCACACCTTGTTATTGAAGTTTGATATTTCACTGGGTGTAAAACTGCCGTTAGAGGCCTGTCTCAGTTCAACTCTGTTTACTAAGCATGAAGAATACTGCCTGAGGCCTTGAACGTTATCTCAACTCTGACGGCGAGCTGGAGGAGAAAAGGGGAGTATCTGTTCGTGTGCCAAGGATGCTGGTTGTCGTAGGCAACTATTTCTGAGCACATGGAGGGCTGAAAAGGTTTTTTTTTCTTTTTCTCAACAGTATTAATAAAGATCACCCTGTAACTATGACGTAACACTTTTGAAACCCTTGAGAAACACTTAGAAGTGTCTTTAGAGTGAAGTATTTGACATTGTATTACTTCTTAAGCCTTTATTTGCTGACCTGGGATACAAATACAATATTTACACGTGCTGTTTAATCGCTATGACAACCCACACATATACACAGTCATTGAACACCCGCACACTTACCACTGCTGCTCTCGATCTTGTTAAACTGCTCCATTAGTTTGTTGTTCGTTTTTAAAGGGGGAGTACTTATAGATGAGTCCCGTCTCCACGGTGAACTTCTCCATGTCGGCAGTGATCGGCCTCCTGGTCTTCAGGTCCCAGGTGGGCAGAGGGACGATCACCTGAAGAAGAAAAATTCAACCTTAGAATTTTTTGGGGGGATCCCCCCCCCCCCCCCCCCCCCCCCCCCCCCCCAAAAAAAAAGGTTGAACAAAAACAATTTGAACAAAAGTTTTGAAAAAAAGATTTTGTACTTGGTTACTTCCCATCTCTGGTCCCAACTCAAGTATACTTAGTCCATACACCTAAGCACTGAGGGGATAAAACCTAATAATAACGTATTTATTTGGCAAACACTCACTTCATCCAGCCCCTCCTCTTCAGGGATCGTTCTGGACAGGAACAGGCAGGAAATTGTGTCTTCCTTCTTGGTGAACAAAATGAAGTCCTTTCCGATTCTCATGGAGCCCCTGGATGGCAAACATTTAGGAAACACAGCAGTGACGACCACAGATCTGCTGACTGGACACGGCCTCACTGGCGTCTGTGATCAGGAGAAAAGGAAAGTCTTACGATTTGAGTCCGTTGCCGTACTGGCCGATGTGAGTGGACTCTGGAAAGCGTTTGCTGGACTTTCCAAACTGGATGACGTGAGTTGCCTCGTCTGAAAGCCAAGTGGAGGAGAAATGGAGGGAGGGAGGTTAGTCTGATGGACTGGCGTTCGACCTGTGTATCTTTGTCGTCTGATGACGGTAGCCATGTCACTCACTCGGGTCCATTCCAGTGCCATCGTCAAGGAAACAGAGCATGTAGCCTCCTCGCGTGTCGGCTTTTTTCTCTGACGGTCAGGAGGAAGCAGGAGAGGCATCAGAACAGGAGACGTAATCAAGGAGATGTTGGTGTGTGTTTTGGGAGTGTGTGTGTTTGCAGGGAGGAGTTGGTGTGTGTGTGTGTGTGTGTTGGGAGTTTGCGAGCGCAGGAGTCATGTACCTGTATAGATGTCAATTCGGGTGGCATTGGCATCTCTGTAAGACAAATAATTGACAGGTGGTCAGACCAATGAGAATTACCCTGACTTGAGGAATATTATCCTGACTTCATGACCTGTCCTTGTCTGAGTTTGTTTGTGTTCGAGACTCGGAAGCAGAAGACTGCAGTCATTCTCAAATTGCGCCTTTTTTCACACTGTAGATTCAAGGTGTTTTGTATCTGTCTAGCGTGCAGGAAACGACATTGTAGAAACCGCCTGTACCTGGAGTTGTCCACGAGCTCAGCCAGTGCTCCAAACAGGAACTCGTGTGTTGTCCTGGAGACAAACAACAACCGGTCTTTTAAAGGTCAACCTGGTTTGATGGGCATTGTGAGGTACATATGAGGGAAGCTGTGGAGATGAGCGACGTGCGAGTGCACATCACAACTTACAGAAGCAAACCAATCATGACCCTGACACAGGGACCTTCTCCGGTTCTGTATTAGGTAGCTAAAGTGACAGTTGAATATATTTGGCACTTAACGGGTTTGTTTTTATGGTCGTCTGTGTGGATTATCATTCTATCCACTGGTCCTGTGTGCTTCCTGTCACCTACTATTTCCTGTGACTACATACAGCCTTATCTTTGCTCCTGGACACGTCACTTCCTGTGTGCTCACCGCCTCTAACTTAATCTGGAACAAAAAGTCTCTCTTTATGTTGCTGGTTTGCACGGTGGGGGGGGGGGGGGGTGGGGGGGGGGGGGTGGCAACATTTAAAAACAGGAAATACAATTGGACTCAATGAGAGGTTTAGATCACTGGTGTTGGTCTTCATGTACAAGGTCTTGGCCAGTCTTATATCTAGCTAGCCCTGTTGTTTCAAATAGTCTTGCATAACAAGCACAATCCTTGCTTTGCTTTTAGTGTTCAGGGTGTCATTCAGCAACACATAGCTGTGCCCTGCTTCGTCAGCCTCACAGGAAGTGGGCTTGGTGGCATATTAGACCGATACCATTTAGCAGGCGGTCAATAGTAGTGCTGTGTTGAATGGAGAAAGAAAGGATAATGGACAACTGTTGAAGCCCAGCCTTCCCAGCCAATGATCTCTAGAGGCCCAGCCCTCCCAGCCAATGAAATCCAGTCCACTGCTATCCTTGATGTTGGTACCGCCTCCTCCATCAAACTGAGGCTTGCAAATTATTGATAGTGTTTGACATCTTCACCTTTTTTATTCTGTTCAGTGAATCTTTTCTTCCTTCATGCCACCAAATACGCCCTTCACCGCAGAGGGACGATGGCTACATTAAACCATTAAACATGACCTTAATCTGTGGTGCTTAAGTTATTCTAAAAGAAAATAGCTTCTATAAATAAAGTTAAAATAGCTGTGGATTTATGGAACGCAAACATGTAATTGTGAGATAAGTGACCAGCAGTGACCAGCATACAATACAATTCTTGCTGAGCTGGGTACTCTTGGTTCCTGATATTTTTGTAAATTGTTTCGTGTGCATGTTTGTTTATTTCTCAAATGATACTTACGAGTTGGTGTGAAGATACTCAAAGGTAAGCTGAGCTCTGTTCAGACTGCTGTAGTTGGAGAAGGCCATGACCTTTCACTTAAACTACTTCCTGGTCTTCTTGAAGGCCCTGGAAAGTAGGAACCATGATTTCTAAGTTTCCCCCATTATATTTTGGTTTAGTGTGAGCAAGTAACATTTGCATCCACCTTGTTAGAAAGTGTACCTCAGAGGTTTTAGTGTTTCAGAATACGTTATCTGAAAAAACACCCTCAAGTTCATTCATAAAACTGTTTTGGGCAAAATATAATTTGGTGTCTACTGGACCAACGATATCGTTGGTCCAGTAGACACCAAATTATATTTTTAGACAATAATTCTGTGGAATAAAACCATTTCGTTTAGTATTACGTTAGGCGGCCAGGTAGCCTTTATCCTTTTTTCAGAATGTCGTTTTATTGTTTCAGTTTTTTGGCAGTGTAATGTCAGACGTTTATGAAAATAGAGCGTTTCAAGCGCTGTTCAATACTTCCTGTGAGTCAAATTACGCTCTTAAATACTTTTACGTACTACTAGATGAGGGACGCAAAACGAACCCAGTCAAGAGGGATGAGTATCTTGACAATACGTTTCACCTGAGCATATCTGAACATTAAACTATTATGCTTTTTATCATCAGTGCCTTTTCTTTGCTCTCAGGACTAGGACCAGAAAACTCCCTCTGACCGCCCAGTAGAACTTGATAAACCCCTCTTTCCAAGCGGTTCTCCCAAAACTGATCAAACTCACGTGGGAGGCCTAGCTACTCGTTCTGAACGACATTGTTTGTCTGCCATGTATGTGGATCAGCCCACCAATGTATCCCATTATTCACGCCATTTTATTGCCAAAATAGCTGCTTAAGCGATACGATAAACTGTCAGTGTTGAAGGCTTTCAATGTAGTCATGCTTCGATAAATGGTGTAATGACCTCATTCTAGTTTTCCCCCACACCCACATTTTTTTTTATCATAGAATTCTGTGAAGCTGTTAAACGTTATAGCTAACACCTGCAAAGATCGCATGAGTATAGTCATCCAATTTGCAAACCGTTTTTCTGGGCAAGAAACTTCAGAATCACTCCAGGTCCGTGTGAAATATCCGTCAAAGAAATGAGAAGAAATTAGACATAGCTAGCTAGTTAGCTCTCCGTCGATAATACATACACTAACAGTTCCACGGTAGGCCGCAGTACAGACTAGAAACCTGTCTCAATCGCTCCTTCCAGTCCGGCTCTTCGAGCTTTGGACTGGCTACGAAAAGGGGTGGAACCAGACCAAAATCCGCCTCTTTCCAGTATTATCTGCCAATAAGAGACCTTCAAATGTGTACATATTCATCTGATTTGGTAATAGTTCTGTCACTCTAGACAAATAGGAAAAAGCAAGCACATAAATAACTACTTTCCAACTAATGTAGCGACATCCATTTTTTGTCCATAAATATTTTATATATGTTGCTAAACTTATTGAAGCAAGAAACGTCGTTTGTTACTTTAAGGGAGCACGTGAGTTGATGATGCTGTGTTAATGAAATGCCTACTGGGACAGTTGCTGGAGAGTTTGTATTAAAATGATATTCAGGATCACAGTGTGGCTGCACTGGAGGCTGCTTGAATCCAACCACCTGTAAGAGTTACTACCTAACTCTGACCCTTGAATTACAGTAATGCCAGGGGCTCAATAAAAGGATAAACTACAAGTTAGAGGAATGTAAAAGGAGAGCCTTGCATCAGTAATGCCAGGGGTGGAACTGAACAACACAAACTGCTTCGAGTTGACTGGAGGAATGAAACACATTTTAAGTGGTTTAAATGGGTGTTCTCTATTGCATTTATGAAAACATCCATTAGGCTAATTCTTACTGTCAAGGAATGATGAACACTGAGTCACAAGAATTTGCAAGGTTTAGTACACTATATGACATTTTCCAACAAAGAACTATGACAGCCTTTGAGCAAATAGATTTTTTATTTATTTAGCTGACAACTCTATTAGAGCTGTTTATTATTAGAGGTGGTCCTGAAGGTGGTATTTAAAGGGCAAACACTGACATACCTATTAAATTCATGATCAATCACAAGATTAGCAAGTAAGAAATTAGTTGGTCCATTGAATTATTGTCTTAAAAAAGGCAAAACTCCTCCTTAAAAGTCATTTTTGTCCGTCCTTTTTCTGTTCTCTCACTTTCCTGGTGCCGTGACCGATGATCTCTCCTTGGTTTTATGACGGTCGATATCAGGAGTCAATAAGGGGCTCCTATATATAAAAATGAAATATTATAATAACATTGTACTTCATCGGACGTGAGGTTCAAAGGACACAACATTCAGTCGGAAAGTAGAATGTTACCATCTGTAGGCCCAGGCCGTTGCCTTGGTGACGATGTGGGTGTGTGAAGCTGGCAGAGAGACAGAGCAGGACACACATTCCCAGCAGAACCACACTCACTTCCACCAGGTGCTGTACTGCAATGTCCTGTTGCTCCTGCAGAAGAAGAAGAAAAAAAAATGACAAATTTTAAATTACTCTCTGGCTTTCTGTGTGTAAAAAAAAAACTGCAATAACGCAGCATATTTAGGAGTTTATTTTGTTTCCTGCACCTGTGTCAACACAGCTGTGAGAGTGGGGTCGTGGGTGGACTTCAGGCTGTAACACAAACGCGAGGCCGTGGGTGACCGGCTACCTGTTTCCACGGTAACCACTTGGACAGGTGGGCTCATCTTTTCGTTGGTTGGACACTGAGGGGGAAGACTGGACACAACAACACAGATCAAGCCTAAAGGGAGTCAGGTGGCTGAGCAGTTAGAGCATCGGGCTAGTAATCTGAAGGTGGCCAGTTCGAATCCCGGCCGGTGCACATGACGTTGTGTACTTGGGCAAGGAACTTCACCCTAGTTACCTGGGGGAGAATGTCCCTGTACTTACTATAAGTCGCTCTGTATAAAACCGTCTACTAAATGTAAATGTGAACTGTCTCACACACACACAGTACAACATGCATCCGTCCTGTGAGAAGAAGGATGTGATAGACTCACGGGGCTGGAGGTAGAGTGTGTGCAGCTGCGCTGACAGTAAGGCAGGTGAAGGTGTTTTCCCCCGTAGGGAGAGGGAAAACTTGAAGAGCAACAATCACAGTTTCATCACCTGAAAAAGATAAAAACACAGCGTATCAATCAATCCCACCGCATGCATCTCACACATTGATCCAATGTACCCTTGATGACAATCAGCGACAAAATTAGACACAGGAGGCCACCGGCACAACCTTTGTGTACACAAGACAATCTTGATTAACGTGCTCAGAATAGAAACTTTCAACTTTCAACTGTTCCTGCTAAATGTGGGTTCTTATGTGATATGTGTGGGGGACACTAACCTGTCAAGCCCAGCTGACTGGCCGATAGACTGGTGTGCAGCTCCACAACCTTTGGGGTTTGGCCGTCAGGCTTGTGGACCAGAGCCAGTGGCACCAGAAGGGAGTACTGGGTCACAGGAGGTGGGGTCTGGGAAGGGCTCTCCAATGAGTTTCCACCTGTTTTCTGTCCAATCGGAGGACTAGAAACCTGTTCATCCGTGGTGCCATTGGTCACCTCACACAGCTGGTGAAGGGCGATGGAGGAAAGGAAGTTGTTCCAGTCCTGAAAGGAAATGAGCGATTTGCACAGGTTAAACATCAACAACAACACGTACTGTGTTATAGACGATGTATAAACTAGACACAACACCATACCTTTGTATCGGGATTGGGCAGGGTCTGTGTGTGGGCATAGGAGCTGATGCTGATGAAGGAGAGGGCAAGGATCAGCAGACACAAGAAGAACGTCACCGCAGGAGGATGTTGGGAAGCATAGTTTCTCAGGTTTGAAACTGGGTTCCAGGAACCCATCACATAAGGCACGCTATGGATACAACATGTGACCTGCAATGTGACAAGAAAAACGTTTGGAAAAAAGACACGTACACACAGCTTATGCAATGCATACTCAACACTCAACTCTAGTAAACATTATGCAGCTGGGCTTGGGCTGGGCTTGACAGGTTATCGCTTAAGAAAACGGATTCTAATCCGTTTCTGTTTTTTCTCATCCTGTCACCGGAAGACTGACAGTACGGAAGAAAACTATAGCCTAAAGTCAACTTACCTCGGTTTTAAAGGATGGCGTTACTTTCTGTGTTTCTAGAATCCAAGTTAATGATTGCCATGCTGCTGCAATGGCTCGCTATCACACTCACGCGAAGTCTTTCTGTCACAGTTGAAAGTACACTAGATAGCGAGAAAATATCAAGTCACCATCATCATAGCCATAATAAATTACAATGTCAGGTTACCACACTGATTTAGTTTAGCTAGAGTCCATTAACAGCTGAATTTTACCAAGCACTAAATTCTTTTTTACAACGTTGTTTGGACACAAAGAATTGTGAAAGAACTATTTCAAGATGAGTCACGTAAAAGGGCCAGCTGATGACGCGAAATGTCGGCGGAACAAAATTAATTTCCGATTGTTGGCCGGAATAGTGGAAAGTGAAGGACATGCTTTCTGTGCTCTGATTGGATCTTTCGTTTGACACGCCCACACAATGTAAAAACAGTATCAGAGCCTGTTTAAGGATTTTGTTTATTTATTTAGTAGACATTCTCTGACAGTATGCTATATGCATAGTTAGGCTGTATGTTTTCTTCATGAGCATTTCAAATGTATTTAACTTTAATCTATTTAGATTTATTTCGAAATGTCAAATGTGCCATTAACTATATCTGTACCAAGCCAAAGTTCAGCAAAAAAAAACACACAAGGTGAAATTCATGACCATTTTATTTTACAGACACAAAAGAACAAATCAAATATAGAAATGTTATGAAACTTTTAATTGAATGTACATTTAAAGATAAGACACAATGAAATGTAATTCTGATCATATCATTACATCACATGGTTCTCCATAGTCTAAAATTGTGCAAAACTCATTCTGTATTGCTACAAAAACATTTCCCAAACCTATGCCCTTTGTTAATCCTTTTCCATAAGAAACAAAAAACACTTGATTTCAAGATGTGGAGGTGATGCAAATTTAGGAGAAAACCAAGTGAAGGAACAGGGTTTATCGGGCCTGGGGGGTCATGTGCAGGTTTGAGGGGCCAGGGAAAATGCTGATGTGAAAGATGAAGAACAGTTGTCATGGTTTCCAGGTGACGTGCACAGGTTTGAAGTCCCAGGTGTCAGGGTGACCCATGTGTATCAGGTCTTTGTAAGGCGAGGTGCTCCACTGGAAGACCGGAACCTGGTCCCAGGTGGGTCCACTAACTGCCACCAACTCATAATTACGGAACATTCCATATGACGTCAGCTGCACAGGAACACACACACACACACACACACACAACAACCAATCAGTAATTATACACAAACACCAATCAGTGATCTATGGTCTGCCCCCTAACCCATGACACACATAAGCAATGTTCAGTGCCGACATTATCCCTACCTCTAATCAACTCAATGAACTGTACTAATCTTGAATTCTTGAAAGACATTCAAGAAGCACACCAGAGACTGATCAGTCTAAGTACCAGCAAAATCATTTAAATATTGTTTCCAGCAGAGAAACAGGAACCTGCTGAGACATGAGGGTGTGTGGGTAGAGGGGGAAGTGAGGGAGGAGTGAAAGAGGCCAGACAGGAAGTGAGGGAGGAGTGAAAGAGGCCAGACAGGAAGTGAGGGAGGAGTGAAAGAGGCCAGACAGGAAGTGAGGGAGGATTGAAAGAGGCCAGACAGGAAGTGAGGGAGGAGTGAAAAAGGCCAGACAGGAAGTGAGGGAGGCGTTAAAGAGGCCAGACAGGAAATGAAGGAGGAGTGAAAGAAGCCAGACAGGAAGTGAGGGAGGAGTGAAAGAAGCCGACAGGAAGTGAAACGGACCTTCATGTCTGTCCCGCCGTGCTGCCTCTGTCTCAGGGCTCCAAACGGGTACGTCCCGTTAGCAGGGTTCAGGTCGGAGCGGGCCGAGATGGTGTTCTCTCCGTTACCTGCTGGGTCGCAGCCCTCGCACCTCGACAACGGATCCTCCTTGAAGTTGTTGTACCTGAGAAGAGACGCGCAGATGTGTTTTCGTGGGTCAGGTGGCTATTAATCAGAAGGTTGCCAGTTCAATTCCCGACCATGCCAAATGACGTTGTGCCCTTGGGCAAGACACTTCACCCTACTTGCCTCGGGGAGAATGTCCCTGTACTTACTGTAAGTCGCTCTGGATAAGAGTGTCTGCTAAATGACTAAATGTAAATGTACGCAGGCAGAGAAGAGCAGGAAGACTTACAGGTCACGCTGCAGCGGGCAGCTTGGACTGACATACCTCATGAGACTGACCATGGAGTCCAAGTCTGTAACTGCCGTCTGGTTCCGTTTGAAGATCTGGGCTCTGGGGTTCTGGTCCAGGGTGAACCACGGGCCGAACTTCTTCACCAGCTCTGGACAGCCACTAGCATTAAACACCTCCTCATAGTACCTGTTCAAAAACAAACAGTTTAAATTGTTTAGCCTAAATTCTGAAAGGAAGACACACCTCACGTGTTATGAATGATGAAGAAAGAGCTAACGTTAGCTCTGTGGACTTACGGAATGTTGTAGCTGGCCCAATAGCCCTTCTCCATCAGCTCTTGGGTTTTGTCCATGTGAATCACCAGCCCCCTGCAGTAGCAAGAGACGTTATACTGGTGAGGGTGAGAAGGTGTTCATGGAAAGCAGGATGTATACTGAAAGGCTGCAAGTGGTGGCTGCGAGTGAAAACATACGGAATCTGTTCTAGAACAGTGAAGAGCTTGTCTTTGATGTCAGTCTTCCCAGGAGTAAAGTGCTTATAGTCCACAATCATCCACTGGTTGTTGTACCTGGAAGAAACAAACAAACACACAATCAGAGATAACCCTATCCCAACCAACCTTTGACTCCAGACACCAGAACCATGCCTACTCATCATAACAATAGTACGGTCAGATGACTGACACACACACACACTTCATGTGATGTTTGGTCACTTTCTTTGGTGCCTTTCCTCTGAGCTCCCCCCGCAGCTTTCAATGGAGCAGTTTACTCTCTAACCACTCACTGATCTTAAGGTCAGCAAGATAAGAGTCAATCCTGTGATGATAAGACAAGGCTTACTGTGGTCATACTCACGTTCCACTGTTGTACTTGGTAAAAATATTGGCCCATTCCTTGCCCGAAGAAGCGAGACGATTGGCTACAATGTTCCTCAGCCACTCCATGACTGACTCTATCGGCTTAACAAACTTCCAGAGGTCTGGATTGCTGTTGCCAATGGTTGTTTCCAAGGTAACCTGTGAAGAAATGGGTCTCAAACTCAATACAAAACGACTGGATACAGACTCTAATCTCTCTCTCTCTCCTCAGTCTCTCTATCCTTCTCACACAATCCGACATTCATGCCCAGCTCTTACCAGGCCACTGCTGATGATGTAGAAGTCATCTCCAGAGAAGATGCATCCAGGATAGGAGGAGAAGGCTTGGACTGCTCCGGGAATCGGATCGCCACCTGAGCGTAAAGCGTTGAGATGCAGTAGCTTTATGAGAGACATTGTACACCAGAGGGCTTTAAGGCCTAGAGTTTGAACAACAAACAGAGCCTACTTCAGATGTCAATTCACCATTAAAGGGAAATGAGTGAGGTACCTGTGGGGGATGTTTTAAAGGCAAAGTTGTATTTCTTTATGATGCGCAGCATGGACTGGTAGGTATTCCATGTGTCGTGTGACACCATGAGGTCCTTGTTGCCAGGCAGCAGCTTGATGAGGGCAGAGCAGGAGCCTGAACCCAGAGGCTGTGATTGGCTGGATTTGTTGAGGGCTCCCTCCAGGTCCTCCACATCCCCACCCATCTGGAACAGCCTGCGAGGCAGGCGAACAGAGAGAGATAGAAGGTTCTAGAAAGCTTACATATACGCCTGGCATGTAGATTCTATGTGCGTTATTTGTACGTCGCTTTGGGGAATGGATACAACTCGACGTAGAAGGATGGGGGAAACGAATGTGGGCGAATCAGACGGCAGGTTGTTTGCTACTTACAGGAAACCGAATGGTTCGATGGAGAAAGGGCCGGTGGGAAACGACATCTGACCGTTATAAAGATCCTCCAGTCCCTTCAGCTGCAACAGAGCCAAACGCACCTGGAAGACAGGTAGAGAGGGAGGACAGGGATAAGGTGCTGCTGTAAGAGGACAGGGTTATGGCATGGGTTAGAGTTATTCAGGGCTGTGGTAGGTGTTTGATTTGAACCTGGTGCCAGTAGGGCGATTTGGGGTTCTTGTCGATCTGATCTGTCACCCACTGTAGGTTGGTGCTGATGTAACTCTTCAGACGGTGGCAGTAACCGGAGTGGAACGTGAAGGGCCCGCAGTAGTTCATCAAGGTGTTCATCCAGTGCTTGTAGATGAGCTGACAGGCAGCGAGACAGAACGTTTTTTTTGTGGAACTGAACTGATTTCGCATATGAAGCTTCAAGCCTGCGAGGGTGAGGGGTTATGGAGGCCGGTAAGTCAGACCTGGGACGTGAGAGCTGCTTCCACGGCTCCGGCACTGTACGCCTGGATACTGTCATTGTAGCACCCGCTAGTTGTTACCTCGAGAAAGGCCCATCTGAGAGGAGGGGAGACAGGTTTACCGACTCTGCCAAGTAAATCGTCATCTCTTTTTTTAAATCATGATTGCTTCATGTGTGATCCATCGAAGTGCACTTTGTTGTGGCCACAAATCAACAAACCTAGCAATAAGAGACTGAATCGGTATGGACTTGATGGTTATGGACACCACTCCTCACGGACAAAACACATGATAGAACTACAAACTCATGCAGCCAGTGTTGCAATGTTCAAATTCTTGTGAAGTCAGATGTTTTGGCTGGCTCTTACCCTGAGTGCTCAATGTCGTCGGTAAAGTTTGCCCAGGCGACGTAATCATCTCGGTATCCCTCCACAATAGTCAGTTGTTCCGTTTTTTTATCAAGAACTACCGTACTAATCTCAGCCTTTATCGAATAGCATGAAATAAATAAAATATGTAGAAATACAGCTAAATGTAAAGTTGTTGACAAACGTAGCAGCCTTAACGCCATCGTTCCAGTTAGTGTGGAAGAGCAGGTCATATGATCAACGTTTCAAATAATTTCGGAATAAAAGTCCACCTTCGTCACAAATCCCGTGATGGGTTCAAAGGTTGTAATAAGATTTTAAAAGTTTCTAGATTAAATGGTTGTGTGTAGCGGTGAATGCAAACACAGTTTCTTTGCAGACATTGGACCATTACATTTAATCATAAAACATATCTCAAAATTCAAAAATGACATGTTTCATCTTCAATTGTATACATAAATAGGCTATTTTGTATCAAATGAGCAAATGTACACAGTAATCCTATCTTCTCAGATATGACAATGACGATATATAACCCCTCTCTAAGTCACAACCCCCAGTCTGTATAAACACACTTCAGTTCACTAGTCACAGGAGTCTAGAGATGGAAGTTGGAATTCATTTCTCAACTCTAATGAAAGTCCTCCAGTGGCCGTTACTGAGAGAGAGGCAGTCTCTGAGTTCTTGGAGTCTGTTGCTCAGGTCCATAAGCGGATCTACATGGTTCTCCTGGGACAGTAGCGCTCAGGGCAGGCAGACCTGTGGAGGTCTGGCTCTGGGGGGGTTTAGTCGTCCTCCACCTGTCCCCCCTCCATCGTCTCCAGAATCCCCTCCATCACCTCGGCCTGCTTCCGTTTCTTTGGGGCGACTAAAACGGAGAGGGATGAAAAGATTAGTAAAAGTGAGTTTATAATGTATATCAAATGGTGTAGCTGGTGAATGTTTTGTGTGTGTGTTTGTGTGTGGGGGGGTTCAACGGGATGGGGGCTGATGTTGTGTTACCATGGTAATGCTCTGCAGTTTTCCTGCGCAGCGTCTCCACGGTGTCCTCCGCGTCGGCCCACTCCAGCACCAGCCGGCGGCCGTACAGATGGGTGCTGTGGCACAGAGCGGCAAACGCTTTCTGCAAGGAGGGGGGGGGGGGACCATCCGACACGTCAGCAAAGCACCAGGCGACCTCACTCTCACTCACATTAAGCTGGGAGATCTTGGCTCAGATTGAGCCGATGTATCGGACCTTGGCATCCTGTTTGGTGAGGAAGTCGATGAATCCGAAGCCACGATGTGCCCCTGATCCGGACGCGGCGGCCTTCTTAGGAAGACGGACGGTCTTCAGCTCCCCAAACGTACTGCACACAAACATAAAACAGATCGCTTTGCTGGAGCTACACTCACACATTTTTATATTACAGCGTTTAAATAAATATCTGTTTATTTAAGTATGTATGCTTTTTTTTGTTTTTTGTAAATGTGTGAGTGAGTGTGTCTGAGTGAATGTGTTGTTGAGTGTGTGTCTTACCAGAAGAGCTCTTTTATCTCCTGGACGGTGGCCTGGAAGGGGACGTTGCGTACGAGGATCTTGGAGCTCGTCTGTTTCTTCTCAGCCTGCTTCTTGCGAGGCGTCTTCACGGGCCTGGGGACGACAGGGACACATAGCTGCCCGTCACTAAAGGACCAGGAAGTCCAACAGGACCGGGCGTCAAGAGAGATCAAAAACGAGACCACGTCGCTACGGTAACTCACTTTGTGTCTTTCTCCGACACTTTCAGCTCCAGCTGGTGATCATCGACCTTGGAGTGCTGATGGAGGGTGAGGAGGGAAGGAGAGTTTAGGAAAGCTAGATTCTGGGATGGGTGCAGGGTGGGTGTCATGTGAAGACTTGCCAGGGAGGTGTTTGTGTTTGTACCTGTAGCTGCTTCATGGCTTTCTGCGCAGCCTGAGGGGTCAGATACTGGACAAAGCCGTAGCCCATGGACAACATCTTGCCTGCAGGAACCCAGACAAGACACATAAACATCATGGCTTCCAACACAGTGATCATGAACGTTCGACGACAGCGCTAGCTGATCAGTACCAGTCTTGTCCTTCTTCTTGGAGATGGTGCAGGTCTTTACTTTGCCACATTTGGAGAAGGTCTGGAGGTGAACAAGAAAGGACCTTATGCCAACACGCCAAAAAAAGCTTTTTATAATCTGACCTTTGAGCTTGGTGACTTCCTTACTTCACATAGCGTTTCCTCTGTTGTGCTGAAGTTCAGGTTCTTGATGAACAGAGTGGACCCCGGAGCACTCTCTTCCTCTTCCTCTTCCTCCTCCTCCTCCTCCTCTTCTTTCTCCACCTCTCCTGCCGTCTCTGGTGCTGGGGCCTCTGGGTTGGGCTTTGGCTCTGAGAAGCACACAAATAAATGTTGTTGATGTATCAGGTACTGGTGATGTGATGCAATGAGGGAAATCCTAATGAGAAACACCCAGGAGGGCCCAGCTAAGAAGTAGCAGCAGATGTAAGGGAGGCTCATTTAAAAGGTGTGTGTGTGTGGGCGGGGGGAGGGGGGGGGGGTAGTTACCTGACACAGGTGCAGCTGCTGTGAACACTCCTCCTGGGGCCCACTCCAAATATAGGGGTACGTGTTGGAACTGGAGAGAGAGAGTGTGAGAGAGAGAGAGAGAGAGAGAGAGAGAGAGAGAGAGAGAGAGAGAGAGAGAGAGAGAGAGAGAGAGAGAGTGTGAGTGTGAGAGAGTGTGTGAGAGAGAGAGAGAGAAGGTGTGTGAGTGAGAGAGTGTGAGTGTGAGAGAGAGAGAGAGAGAGAGAGAGAGAGAGAAGGTGTGTGAGTGAGAGAGTGTGAGTGTGAGAGAGAGAGAGAGAGAGAGAGAGAGAGTGTGTGTGTGTGTGTGTGTGAGTGACAGCAGGAGAGATCCATGTGTTAGAGAGAGACGGCTTTTCTTCCATCTCATGCCAGCCCTGCTCCCTCACCTTGCTGTAGGCCAGTCTGGTGAAGGCCCGCTTGGCCTCCGTGGGCTCCAGGAACTCCACGATGGCCGTCAGTCCAGCAGGGGGCAGCACCACCCTCCCCAGGCTGCCGTGAGGCGAGAACAGGCCCTCCAGCTCGGACGCAGACACCCCGCTGGGCAGGTTCTTCACCAGGATCACGCAAGTGCTTCTGGATCCTGCTGCCTACACCAAACGCAAGCAAACAAACGCAGCATGAAGGTCCAGGTGCCATGCACAGGCTGTGGCTTGGTGGACCTGGTGACTTACCTGACTGAAGGAGTCTAAACACACGTGGTTGTCGAGCAGGAACTGACGCGTCTCTTGGACGATCTCCGTTTCTCCCAGAGCCATCCTCACAGCTACACTACCTTTAGATTCCTACGGGGGGGGGGGGGGGGGGTCAAAGGTCAAGTTCACTTCATTATAACAAAAAAAAATTGCATATGTTTTATGTTTTCATGACTGGAGACAAAGAAAGGTACAGTGTGTGTGTGTGTGTGTGTAGACAGCAGCACGCACATGGTCCAGAACTTTGCTCTTGGTGGTGTTGTATTTGTCGGCGATCACATCGGCAACAGCGCTGGTGCCTAGGAACAAGCTGTTCCAGTTATGGGAGCTGGAAAAGACAAAACACACCACGTGCAGAGAGTCAACTCATGACATACGACCTCTTCAACTGAGCAATGCCAACACTGCAAAAAGAAAGTGCAAGGAAAAGCAGCTAAACTACAAAGTGTGTGTGTGTATAAGCTTGTGTATTCACAACTGGAGACAAAGTTGTGTGTGTGTGTGTGTGACCGACCTGGAACTGGCGGCTTTGTCCTTGGCATCTTTCTGGCGTTTGAAGGCGGTCGAGCCGTAACCAGTAGAGTCAGCCTTTTCCTTCTTTATAATGGAGGGAAGCAGGTGCAGCATCCTTCCCTGGGGGAGAGAAAAGATGCTTTAAACTTCACAGAACGTTCTAGATTGCGGTAGTGCGACACTGAACAGAGAGGTCACCTGGAACACGTGTCCGTCCAGCTGGGCCAGAGCCGACACGGCGTTCTCCGGGATCATGTAGGTGACAAAGGCGAACCCCTTAGGCCTCTTGGTGAGGCTGTCGATGGGGAAGACCACGTCAGCCAGGGGCCCTGTGGGAGAGCGGAGAGCGTCAAGCAGGTGCCTAGTGACTGAGCATCCTCAGTTATCTAAAACAGCTGTCCCGCCCACATTTGAAAACAAACGTACGCCCCTGGCATCAAGCATGTCAGAGAGAGAGTTTGTGTGTCATCCTGTCTGTGTGTGTGTGTGTGTGTGTGTCGGAGGAGGAGAGAGGGGTACCGTGCTTGGTGAAGAGCTCTCTGATCTCCTCCTCTGTGCAGGTGTAAGGCAGGTTCCTGATGAAGAGGCGCCCGGACTCGGACACGTCCTCCTCCTCCTCGTCCTCCTTCAGCGTCCGGGTGAAGCTCTTCTCCCTGCCGCCATCCTGTGTGGGCATCCTGGCCTGCCCTCGCACGCCCACATGGAACACCTCGATGTAACGCCCTCCTGAAGACACACATGGCACCGGTGAGACACAGGCCTTCATACGCACTCCCAGACACAGTCGTACACACACACCTGAATCACACACCCACCCATGTAATCTTTATTCTTTTTCAGGGCCTTCTCCACCTCCTCTTCAGAGCGTAGATCCACGTAGACATACCCTGAAACAAGACACACACGCTCAGTTCATGCTGACACAACCCTGCTGAATAGCGTCTGTAACAGCCTGACAGGCGAGAAGGACACACACACTAACACACCTGTCCGGTTTCCCGTCTCGTTCTTGCCGATCCGGATGGCCACAGGCTTCAGAGGGGTCATGAACTCCCGTACTTGTTGCTGGCGGTGTCACACGCAAAAAGAACAGTGACGTTTTTGGGGGGGGAACGCAGAAACAACTAGAACTCGAATGTGGAGAGTGAGCGCTGACATCACTAGACTTGATTCCCACCCTTGTGCACTCACCTCTTTGACATTGAATGGAGCTCCTCTCAGTTTTACTTGGAACTCTGTGGTGGGCTCTGTCTATATGAAACACACACACACACACTGTTAAAGTTTTAAAGACTAATCCAATTAGAAACCCATGACTTCAGGGGATCGGGGGGTGAGTTTGAAGGTTCAGGTTAATGTCGGATGGCAAGGTAAGAAGATAAAGAGGGCCTCACTTCCTGTTTGGCAGACTTGCTGGCTGCTTTGTTGAGGTTTTTATCTGGGCCAGGGGCCGAGGTCGGGGCAGGGGCTGAGGCCGGGGCCGAGGCTTTGGCCTTCAGGACATCTCTGTCTCCACTTTCATAGGCACTGTCAGTAGGCACAGGGCCTGTATCATCTTCATCCTCCTCCTCCTCCTCTTCATCATCCTCCTCCTCCTCCTCACTTTGCTCCACGTTACCCCCTGGCTGTGCTACCTTTGACCGCAGGTACTCCATATCAGACAGGCCAGACTTCAGAGCCTCCTTAGTAGCACCTGTCAGTACAAAAAACTGTCAGTACAACAATCCTCAAAGCTGCACCATTTCCACACATGCAGCTATAGTCAGCAACATGTCAACATGCAATGAACTCACCCTGTTCATCACCATCCTCCTCCTCCGCCTCCATTTCTTCTTCCTCATCATCTGATTGGTCTGAATCAAAGTTGAGGTAATCATCCGACGAAGGCTTCTTCTTGGTCTTCTTCTTCTCCTGATTCGTTCCCTTCCCAACCTCGGGGGCTGCCGATTGGTCCACGACGTCGTTAGCCCAGGTAGGGGCCTGACTGCGGTTCTGATGTACTGACACAAACTCCTTAAAGCCCTGATCCTCTTCCAGCTGGCAGACAGAGAAGACAGGGTCAAACATGGACAACCAGAGACACAACACACGTCTTTTGTGTTATTACAGGCTGTACTAGAATCAGATCTTGCGGTTTTGCTTCAGAACTGTCTTCAAAACCCCTACACCTCTACCCAGTCTCTAACCACTGACTGGCATGTCATGCTTTTCTCTGGGAAACAAACATACTTTTCCTAGAACACTGGGTTTCTCTTCTTTCTTCTTCTTCTTGTCCTGAGCACAAAAGAACACAAAGGAAGATTAAAGACACACTGGTGCCCCAGTATAGGGGGTAAATATTACATGGAGAGATTCAACTGTGCATATTAACGACTGAATCAATCCCTCTCTCTGTTTACCTTTTTTCCCTCTTTGGCCTCCTTGGTGCCTGGCCCTGGGCCTGAACTCTGGGTGTGTTTGCTCCATGCTCTGGCCTTGGTAGGGTCGCCAAACGACTTACACATTTCCACCTGGTCAGACAGACACGCAACACTGAGCCATCAGAGAGGGCCACACTAACTAACCTGTGAAAGACAGGTTGTTGAGAGGAAGAGAGGAAGTTTCTCACCGTAACTCTGGACGTGTCCACGAAGCTCTTGTTAAAGTGCTTCAACGCCTTGTTTGCATCGTCCTCCGTTTTGAAACCCACAAAGCCGAATTTGCGAAACTTGCCATCTTGAGTGAACTTCAAGCTGCAATCTGTCAGGGTCCCAAAGGCTCCAAATAAGGTCCGGAACCTGTCTTCCTTCATCTGTAGACGGAGATACTTTTACCAACTGTGACAGGCTAATGATTTGCAACATGTCACTCGTCATAGAAAGTATTTCTAGTTTATATACATTCACATCCTAGATTACCTCTGAAACGATTAAACTGAGCTAAACTCTCCTAATGTTAGGTAGCAATGGTTTTGCTGAGGCTTGAGATAACACGTTAGCTAGCCGTCTAACCAGTACGTCAAAACTATGCATTTAGTGTAATTTGTCACTACCCCAATTACTTACCCCGTTCGGTAGGTTTTTTACGATTAATCTCGACATGGTTAGCGGAACTGTACTGCATAAACACAGTGAGAAAACGTTAAAAACGAATGTCAACAAGCAAGCATGGACTTATTACTGGGTTGCCATTTTTTGTAGGAGGAGTTGAAGCTAGGCATGACCAAACATTCCGAAACATCGATGGAACGAAGAGTTCATCTGTTCCAGGGCCCTTAAAAATCCGTTCTATAGGGCTGCGCTGTATCATCGCCACCTGATGGTTCACTGTGAGAACTGCACCTGTAATTTACACTATAAACCACTAGATGGCAGTATTTAAGCGCAGCCCAAAGGCGCTGTCGAAACAGTGCCCCTTGAAAACCCGTTCCATAGGGCGGTGCTTTACCATCGCCATCTGGTGGTTTACTGTGGGAACAGCACCTGTGATTCACACTTTAAACCACTAGATGGCGATATTGAAGCGCAGCCCAATGGCGCTGTCGAAACGGTGCCCCTTAAAAATACGTTCCATAGGGCTGCGCTTTATCATCGCCACCCGGTGGTTTACTGTGATAACTGCACGTGTAATGCTCACATTAAACCACTAGATGGCGGTAGGGTCGCAAACTCACAATGACCCAGCATGGAGTCATTAAATATGAATGAAAATGCATCGAATAAAGCCGTTTTCCCAGACACTTTTACAATGGAAATTATACTTTAATACTGTGCAATGCACACTTCACAATTAAAATGTTTACCAAATGTGTATTTTTCAAAAAAGTAATTTTACAATACTTAATTTAAAATATAATCAATGGTTTCACCTGTATTCTAGAAGGTCTTGTTGTAGTGAACACATTTCAACCCCTCAAAACTCACTTGTTCTTTGCTAATAACATCATAGCATGCGTGTGTGTGTTTTGTGTGTGTGCAAAGTCCTAAGCTTAGTGAGTAATGTTCCCAAAATACATATTTCTAGTGGATAGGCAGGTTTAAATTCTGTTATTTCAGCATTCTAATACATTGTGTAATGACATGCACGGCACTGGAAGATGTGGAATGATGAACAGAGGGTGAATTTCACAGTGGAGTCGACAGCAGTGTTGTCTTTCCATCAGTACTGTCTGCTTTGACAGGCTTCTTGGACTGGAACTCATTATGGATCTCCAAGAACGTTTTGTTCTTGGTCTCGGGCACCACCAGGAAAATGTATATCGCCACCAAACAACAAACAACCAGGAACACCAGGAAACAGTACTGCTGCAGCCCAGTCTGTGGACGGAGAGATGTCAACACGTCAGATCTGGACATGGCCTGGTCAACCCCTCCACCTCTTTGTACCAAATGATACTTTAGTCATTTGACACAATTTCCTGCATTTTAAATAAAAAATAAATTCACCGTCGTACAAGCACTTACCACAATGAACGGGAAAACCATTCCTATGAGGAAGAAACTGAGCCAGTTCACAGATCCTCCAATCATGTAGGCAGCAGGGCGTGTAGTCTGAGTGAACAACTCAGTGGACAAGATATTTGTCACGCCGCCTTCAGGACAAAGGCGTGACATGAGTAAACAATATCAAGTCTGATGCATAATGTGTTCTGTCAGTGGTGTTGTTGGTCTGTTACCTGGCCCTAAGCCAAAGCTCAGGATGAAAGCAAAGACACACGCCATGCTGAGATAAGGAACCCATGGACTGGCATCCTAGGGGGGCAGAGATGAGCACAGTGATGGTCTGAAGCCCTCCAGACAACTTTAAATCATCGCATACAAAATAATGGAAGTTGTTTGATGTACTGAGTGTTAAATATAAAAATAAAAAGTCTTACATGGAAGGTGAGGGTCAGAGTGAACAGAATGCACCAGATAGACATGAGGGTGTACCCTCCAATGATGAGCACTTTCCTTCCCAAGCATTCAATAAGCAGGCCCTAAAAACACAACACATGACATGTAAGACATGCAGGCTTTTGTTGAGAACATTGTTGAATGAGACAATCAACTTGGAAAAAAAACCTACAACTAATAACTGGTATAGTGAGGAGTGAGAATGTGTTGGTACAGTTACTAATAACTGGTATAGTGAGGAGTGAGAATGTGTTGGTACAGTTACTAATAACTGGTATAGTGAGGAGTGAGAATGTGTTGGTACAGTTACTAATAACTGGTATAGTGAGGAGTGAGAATGTGTTGGTACAGTTACTAATAACTGGTATAGTGAGGAGTGAGAATGTGTTGGTACAGTTACTAATAACTGGTATAGTGAGGAGTGAGAATGTGTTGGTACAGTTACTAATAACTGGTATAGTGAGGAGTGAGAATGTGTTGGTACAGTTACTAATAACTGGTATAGTGAGGAGTGAGAATGTGTTGGTACAGTTACTAATAACTGGTATAGTGAGGAGTGAGAATGTGTTGGTACAGTTACTAATAACTGGTATAGTGAGGAGTGAGAATGTGTTGGTACAGTTACTAATAACTGGTATAGTGAGGAGTGAGAATGTGTTGGTACAGTTACTAATAACTGGTATAGTGAGGAGTGAGAATGTGTTGGTACAGTTACTAATAACTGGTATAGTGAGGAGTGAGAATGTGTTGGTACAGTTACTAATAACTGGTATAGTGAGGAGTGAGAATGTGTTGGTACAGTTACTAATAACTGGTATAGTGAGGAGTGAGAATGTGTTGGTACAGTTACTAATAACTGGTATAGTGAGGAGTGAGAATGTGTTGGTACAGTTACTAATAACTGGTATAGTGAGGAGTGAGAATGTGTTGGTACAGTTACTAATAACTGGTATAGTGAGGAGTGAGAATGTGTTGGTACAGTTACTAATAACTGGTATAGTGAGGAGTGAGAATGTGTTGGTACAGTTACTAATAACTGGTATAGTGAGGAGTGAGAATGTGTTGGTACAGTTACTAATAACTGGTATAGTGAGGAGTGAGAATGTGTTGGTACAGTTACTAATAACTGGTATAGTGAGGAGTGAGAATGTGTTGGTACAGTTACTAATAACTGGTATAGTGAGGAGTGAGAATGTGTTGGTACAGTTACTAATAACTGGTATAGTGAGGAGTGAGAATGTGTTGGTACAGTTACTAATAACTGGTATAGTGAGGAGTGAGAATGTGTTGGTACAGTTACTAATAACTGGTATAGTGAGGAGTGAGAATGTGTTGGTACAGTTACTAATAACTGGTATAGTGAGGAGTGAGAATGTGTTGGTACAGTTACTAATAACTGGTATAGTGAGGAGTGAGAATGTGTTGGTACAGTTACTAATAACTGGTATAGTGAGGAGTGAGAATGTGTTGGTACAGTTACTAATAACTGGTATAGTGAGGAGTGAGAATGTGTTGGTACAGTTACTAATAACTGGTATAGTGAGGAGTGAGAATGTGTTGGTACAGTTACTAATAACTGGTATAGTGAGGAGTGAGAATGTGTTGGTACAGTTACTAATAACTGGTATAGTGAGGAGTGAGAATGTGTTGGTACAGTTATAGAAAATAATATTATTTTAAAAATCCCCAAGGGATTGTATGTCAACACAGCAATGATCCAGGGTCTGTAACTGTGTGGGAAGACATAGGGATGCTTACACAGGTTAGGGCAGTGATGCACTCACAGGCACCTGTCCCCACAGCGGCATACGGTATCTTATCCTCTGAAATACCAGCCTGCCTAAACACATAATCTGCATAGAAATAAATCTGCAACGGAAAGACAGAAAACGAATGTGAAAAATCCAATGTAGTTCAGAGATCATCTTCATATTATGTGTACAGTGTGTATTGGGGCGCATTATAATGTATGTATTCATATACATAAAAAAGGCTTTTGATTGTTAAATGAATTAAAGACTTAATGCAATGAGGCGCAGGTGGACATTGGATAAAGGGAGGTTGGTGTCGGTGGCGACCGTACAGCGTTGATGCCGTTGAGCTGCTGAGCACAGTTGATGATGATGATGGAGAGGAGCTGCCACCGGAGGCTGCGGTCTGAGAACAGCTCCCAGGGCTTCCTGGCTTTGACCCCCCCTGCGCTGACCCTCTCCCTCTCCATGTCCTCCAGCTCGCTGTCAAAGTTATCAGTGCCGTGCAGTCGTTTCAGCGCTGCAGAGAGAGACAGGAAACACCAGACAGGGATCACATGGCCAATGTGTCTTTCACAAGTCAAAGGTTCTGCTTATCACACACAAACCAAAAACAAAGGATTTTTCAGCGATAAGTAATAAAAATGGTCTTTGAGAAGAAGCCAGCTTTCTGTGAACCTTCTGATAAATAATGTTCCGTGTCTTGAATCTGCATTCAATGGTAATGTGCACCACAACTGTAAGTCCAGTAAGTCTCTTTCTACTTTTATAACCTGACCTCGGGTGTAACTGACGTACTATCACATGCAGCATGTAAAACGATCACACTAAGGAAGTGTGGAACTCGAATCTAACAGGTGTGAGGACCTCACAAACAGACCTGCCTCTTTGTTCGCTTAACTGTCTGCTCAGTCTAAAATGGAGGCAGTTCTGTGAAGCCGTACCATTTTTACACCCTTGGTCATCTCCTTTGTCGATGAGCAGGTAACGAGGGCTCTCTGGGAACCAGGGCAGAATGAGGAGCTGCAGGAATGCTGGGATACACGTGGTGGACAGCAGGATGGGCCAGTACTCCTCTTTACCCAGCAGTTCTCTGGAAGACACAGATGTAGCACAGTGTAGAATGTATAGGTTTCACAGATGCAGCACAGTATAGAATGTATAGGTTTCACAGATGTAGCACAGTATAGAATGTATAGGTTTCACAGATGTAGCACAGTATAGAATGTATATGTTTCACAGATGTAGCACAGTATAGAATGTATAGGTTTCACAGATGTAGCACAGTATAGAATGTATAGGTTTCACAGATGCAGCACAGTATAGAATGTATAGGTTTCACAGATGTAGCACAGTATAGAATGTATAGGTTTCACAGATGTAGCACAGTATAGAATGTATAGGTTTCACAGATGTAGCACAGCATAGAATGTATAGGTTTCACAGATGTAGCACAGTATAGAATGCTGATTACAGACCATGCGTTTCAAGTACTCAGATGTAAAGTCAAGGATGGGTCATAACTTACTTTAGACCAATCACCTGTCCAGTAAGAATCCCCCCAGTGATGAATATGGAGGTCCCCATCGCCATGGCACCCCGGAGTGCCCTAGGGGCTATTTCCCCCAGGTAGAGAGGCTGAGTGGATATGCCAACACCTGCCAATCAGGTAACAATCTATCAAAGGTGACTTTCATATTTTATCTCTCACTATCTAAAAAAAGGGAGTTCAGGGTGGGATGTTTACCTGCATTAAGCCCTGTGAGGAATCGTCCAACGATGAGGAGTTCAAACGCTCCAGTGGGGAAGCTCAGGCCCATGAACAGAGCCGCCAGCAGGGCAAACAGGTTGTTGAAAAGCAGTGTCCCTTTTCTGAGAGGGAAGGAACACAGATCATCAATACGTACAGATCTTAAAAGGGAAAGGGATGGAAGAGTATTACTGGAAATGATGTAGCAAAACATCTCTAATACCTCCCAAATCTAATGGCTAGTGCTCCACCAATAGATGCTCCAGCAAATCCTCCTAAAGTGAAAATGGACACGATGGTGGACCAGAGCAGAGTGAGGGCTTGCTCTGAGATCTGACTGTCATAACGTTCCAGCCAGGTTTGGTTGATGAAATTCTGCACAGACTGGAGAGAGAAATCATCATCAGACAAAAAACGGAATCTCATGAATACAGCACAGCTGAGATCAAGTTGCTTTGCATTTAATAAAGTTAACAACCCATAACGTTGCCCTGCACAGCTTCTACAATTATTTCTATTATATGGTCGATTCATTAAAAAGGCTCTTTGTGATATTCCCAAGGGTATCAAGTCATGTTTTTATGGTATGACCTACAATTTTGGAATATAAGCCTCAGGAGAATCATGTGACTCAGGCAGTGATCGTGAGATCTTGAAGGCTGCGTGTATAATTCCTATAATGGCGAGAATGTGTACGCAACAGTAATAGCCTACCACAGCATTCAAATGACTCTTGGACGACAACTAACGTTATCAGATGTCTGTAAATGACAATCCAATAAAAACGTCTTACCTTCGTGGGGGCATTGATGATTGAAGTATTATAGCCACACTGAAAAGACCCTCCAATGCAAGCTGCACATACAGCCAGTAGCAGTGATTTGTTAGGAAACTGAAAAATATCATAAGGTGATTAGTGTTCAAAGATATGGTATAGACTACTTGAAGTAAAAACGTATCTTTGTCTATTTACCTTTTATTATTTGTAAACGGGGCTTAAGATTAGCTCACATATATTATCGTTTAATTCTACACGTCTAGTTCAGTAATATAGGCCATTTAGATACAATAACATTCTAAAAATATATATATTATCACACTTACCCTAAATGTTCCCTGTGTTTCTTTTAAGTCCTTAAGTAAAGGCTGAAACTCTCCATTACTTTTTTCTTCATTCATTTTTAGTCTCTAACCGTTTGTATTACGGTTTACAAATATACACACTCTTGCAAAGAAAAGTTTGCAAAGGATCATCCAATTAGAGTTAGACTGAGGTATGTCAGACAAACCTGTGAGAAGAGACATCTCATCTGTCCACAAAACTGTCGTTGAAGCGCTTCAGACAGTGCTTTGCCCAAATCCACCTCTATCTCGACACCCACAAAGGCGAAATATCGTGACGACTGCAAAACAAAAATGCTGACTACAAAGAAATCTTGCTTCTTTTTCCAAGTTGTTTAATTTCAGGAAAATGTTTTAAGATACGATCAACTTAATTGTCTTTGAAATACAGTGCTACAAAACATTTCGTATCAAATAAAAACATAACTATTTTGATATCATAACTATTGCAATTGTATCGTCTACAATTCTACCACACGAGTGGGATATGTAGTAATCATTTGGGCTTGCCTGATGATTGTTTTACTGTTAAGCATTTCTCCTCTCATGGCGCTGAATTACTTCGTTGTTCTTCTTAATAACATGATCACATGCTTCACTGTGGCTGAAAACCCCTTTCAGATTATTGGGGAGGGGGGTTACTCAAGTGAAGAAGTGAAGAATGACTTTACCATCTGTGCTGAAATATTGAAACATTTTTCTAAATGAAACCTAGGCTACACGTGTCTCAAAATTTATTCCTGAGCTGAAACCTATAAAAGACCGAACTAAATGTTTAAAAGTAAAAAATAAACGAAGAAGCTGCTTTTGTAATTTTAATTTAAAACAAATGTATTTTTTCATAAAAAACAAACAACATTTAGTATTCATACCATATTAAGATAAAGAACAGCACCTAATTAATTGTAATGCTTTGTACATTCACACATTATATAGTTAGAATGGGTTACATCTTGATTCCAGTTTTGGAAGCAGGTGTTATGACATACATGGCATTGGAAGATGTGGAATGATGAACAGAGGGTGAGTTTCACTGTGGAGTCGACAGCAGCGTGGTCTTTCCGTCAATACTGTCTGCTTTGACAGGCTTCTTCTTGGACTGGAACTCATTATGGATCTCCAAGAACGTTTTGTTCTTGGTCTCGGGCACCACCAGGAAAATGTATATCGCCACCAAACAACAAACGACCAGGAACACCAGGAAACAGTACTGCTGCAGCCCAGTCTGTGGACAGAAAGATGTCAACACGTCAGATCTGGATCTGGTCTGGTCAACCCTGTGGCAACCATCTCTCCTTTAAGTAACTTTAATTGTATAATTGACACCATGTCCTACACTCTGGAAAAGACCTGACCGGTCGCACCTACAGAGGGACAAACACTGGTGACAGGGGTGGTACCATGTGATGTACGTCCATAACATACCTGTGAATATTAACGACATTTGTTGGTCGTATCTTTAAAGTCACAGGAAGCACTTACCACAATGAACGGGAAAACCATTCCTATGAGGAAGAAACTGAGCCAGTTCACAGATCCTCCAATCATGTAGGCAGCAGGGCGTGTAGTCTGAGTGAACAACTCAGTGGTCAAGATGTTTGTCACGCCGCCTTCAGGACAAAGAAGAAGAATCGTTAACCCTGTGTTATCTTCGGGTCATTGTGACCCACCGTCGTATTGCAACAACTTTACCGCATACAAAAACAAAGTGAAGCATTTTCTTTTAACCGTTGGGCTGTCTCAGACCCCCCACATTGCAAAGTTTAAAATACAATTATTTTTATTTGGTTTTGTATTGGGTAAAATTGGGTAAACACAACAATGGTTTGTTATGAACCTCTGGGTCATGTGACCCGAAGGCAGCACAAGGGTCAAATGAGTAAACACCTTTAGGTCAGACTGACTCTCAGATGTGTGATGTGGTCTGTCAGTGGTGCCGTTGTCTGTTACCTGGCCCTAAGCCAAAGCTCAGGATGAAAGCAAAGATACACGCCATGCTGAGATAAGGAACCCATGGACTGGCATCCTAGGGGGGGGGGGGGGGGGGGGGGGGTAAAGATGAGGGAAAATCAAATATCTGAGAGGGGTAGAAGCTATCCAGGCAACTGCAAATCACACATGCTTGTTGTTTCAATAGATACAGTAGATGGATGGATAGATACACATAGAACATCATATCAAAATAAAAAGCCTTACTTGGAAGGTGAGGGTCAGAGTGAACAGAATGCACCAGATAGACATGAGGGTGTACCCTCCAATGATGAGCACTTTCCTTCCCAAGCATTCAATAAGCAGGCCCTAAAAACACAACACAGCACAAAAAGGCAACAAGTCGATGAAAACATTGTCAAACCATGACAGCTCATCGTCATTTTGAGATTGAGAAGAGAGAATTTGCTGGAAAAAAAAGATGAAACATCCAAGGGAGTGCATGTCAGCAATGTTCCAGTGTCTGGAAATGTGTAGAAAGACAAAGGGTATACTTACACAAGTAAGGGCAGTGATGCACTCACAGGCACCCGTTCCCACAACAGTGTACGGTATCTTATCCTCTGAAATACCAGCCTGCCTAAACACATAATCTGCATAGAAATAAATCTGCAAAAGAGAGACAAACAACATCACTTTAGAGTACCATCCAATTATCAGTAACTTTCATTTGTTTGTTTATTTGACCCTGAATATGCTTTGATATTTCCATGTATAAATTAAATATTGACGTGTGAGTGTGTGAGGTGGTTGTGTGGCGGAGGGAGGTTGGTGTCGGTGGCGTCCGTACAGCGTTGATGCCGTTGAGCTGCTGAGCACAGTTGATGATGATGATGGAGAGGAGCTGCCACCGGAGGCTGCGGTCTGAGAACAGCTCCCAGGGCTTCCTGGCTTTGACCCCCCCTGCGCTGACCCTCTCCCTCTCCATGTCCTCCAGCTCGCTGTCAAAGTTATCAGTGCCGTGCAGTCGTTTCATTGCTGCAGAGAGACACAGGAAACACCAGACAGGGATCACATGGTCTTCCATTTGTTCAGCTTTTCATGCATTCACAGATTCATTCAGCTAGCAAAGAAATTGAGCATTCATCTATGAGACGTAAGGAAGATGGTCTTTGTGAAACCGGCCTTTGGTGTGAACCTGCTGTGAGTCATGTGCTTGGCTTGAATCTGTGGTCAGAGGCACCTCCAGGGGAACTTATTCCACAATTGATGTTTACGGTGGTATTTATGACCTAATATGGGGGTGACTTCCTGTCATGTGCAGCTTGCAAAATCAATCTTCAGGCCAAGAGGAAGAGTTATGCAGAAGCCCCCAAAAATAGACTTGTATGTTTCCAAGCGTATCTGAACTGTTAGATCAGTATAAGATGTCATCAAATGGAGGCAGTTCTGTGAAGCCATACCAGTTTTACACCCTTGGTCATCTCCTTTGTCGATGAGCAGGTAACGAGGGCTCTCTGGGAACCAGGGCAGAATGAGGAGCTGCAGGAATGCTGGGATACACGTGGTGGAAAGCAGGATGGGCCAGTACTCCTCTTTACCTAGCAGTTCTCTGGAAGACACAGATGTAGCACAGTATAGAATGTATAGGTTTCACAGATGTAGCACAGTATAGAATGTATAGGTTTCACAGATGTAGCACAGTGTAGAATGTATAGGTTTCACAGATGTAGCACAGTATAGAATGTATAGGTTTCACAGATGACAGTAGATATATCTATCTATATATCCATAGAGCTCTGTGAGGAGTAGTCAGCTTACTTTAGACCAATCACCTGTCCGGTAAGAATCCCCCCAGTGATAAATATGGAGGTCCCCATCGCCATGGCACCCCGGAGTGCCCTAGGGGCTATTTCCCCCAGGTAGAGAGGCTGAGTACAAATGCCAATACCTGCCAATCAGAAGACAAGATGGCATAAGAGGCATATCTATACCCAGGAACTTGTATGTTACATTTATGAAATAGTTTCCCCCATTAGGATGTTTACCTGCATTAAGCCCTGTGAAGAATCGTCCAACGATGAGGAGTTCAAACGCTCCAGTGGGGAAGCTCAGGCCCATGAACAGAGCCGCCAGCAGGGCAAACAGGTTGTTGAAAAGCAGTGTCCCTTTTCTGAGAGGGAAGGAACACAGATCATCAATACATGCAGATAAACTGATCAAAACAGCCTGTATACCTATTACAAGGAAAGACAAAACATACCTCCCAAATCTAATGGCTAGTGTTCCACCAATTGATGCCCCAACAAATCCTCCTATAGTGAAAATGGACACGATGGTTGACCAGAGCAGAGTGAGGGCTTGCTCAGAGATCTGACTGTCATAACGTTCGAGCCAGGTTTGATTGATGAAATTCTGCACAGACTGGAGAGAAAAAAGCATCACAGAGCAGTCTGAAGATCTCTTAAAATCAGATCCCAACTGTAATGTATATTTATTTTAATTAGCATGAAATTATGTAAACAACCCCATACGTTGAACTTGAATGCATATTAGGAAGGCAGGACGCATTCAAGTTCAAAGTTGGTTACAGTGTTCTCCATAGTTCATTGTGATACACTTGTAACACCAAAGTAAATCAAGAAATGCTGGTGTGACCTACAGTCTTGTTGGCAGATAAACCTCGGGGTCTTCATGTGACTCAAACTGTGACTATGTGTTCTGCGTGGGGACTGTGCGCATAATTTTAATTTTGTGGTGTGTAACATGTTGACACAAAAAGGTTACGTTATATAAACAGAATGACGGTTCAACATTTACTCACACTAACATTATCTTAACTTAAGTAGCCGGCAGATACAAATGTAAGTGATCTAACTACTTACCTTTGTGGGAGCATTGATTATTGAAATATTATATCCATACTGAAAAGTCCCTCCTATACATGCTGCACAAACAGCCAGTAGAAGCGATTTGTTAGGAACCTGCAACAATAATAACGTGTTTAGCATTCTAGGCCTACAAATGACACATATTAAACATGTGGGGTTTGAACATGTAGCCTACAGCCCATAGAACAGACCTATCAATAACAAGGCTATTTTCATTTTTTAAATATATGATTTTGTCTTTTGCTTTCATAAGGAATGATTGCTAAGGGTTGTCTCGTCAACATTTAAACTTAGTCCAATAATAATAGACTAATATTACACCTACCTTAAATGTCCCCTTTGTTTCTTTTATGTCTTTAAGTAAAGGCTGATGTTCCTCGTTTCTTTTATCCCTCGTCATTTTTATTCTAAGTTTCCTACTCTACAGTTTCTGTTATGGTCTACAAATGTTAACAATCTCGCAAAGAAAAAGTTCTCAATGGGCTCATCCTTCAGCGGGAAACCTCTCGTCAACTGGACGAGGATCCCAGTTAATATAGTGAACATGATACAATTGATGAGTTGTCCTTTCTAAAGCATACACAATTACATTTGCATGGTTTTTTTCTCCTTCACGGAAGCACAGTACAGCTCTAAGTTGCCTACTGAAAAGACGTGCAGAAATGTATTTCACCGTGGATGCAGCTAATCAATTTTTGGCGGAAATAATCTTAGAGAACTTGAGGAAAAAGTAGAAACCTGTTGATGATTCAATAAAAAACATCAGCCTACCTCTTTCTTTGATTCTGTTGACTCTTCATTTCTGTTCATTTTAAAAGTTGATAATCGAATGAAAATATACAGCACACATTTAATCAAATGCCACTGCAGTCTGATTCTGGATTACAATTATCTGGTAGCAGAATGATTTGACCTAATAGGGAATTTGTAAGGCGTGACTTACCTTAAGATGTTTCAATTAAACACCATGGGGCGTCACACCATGGGGCGTCTAGTGAACTTTGACAACAGCATTCCAAGCGCCCGATACAAACTAAAAACAGTGTTTAGGAACTATGAGAAGCCTACATCATGTTTACCCCCCAAATTACATAAAGTTGGAACTTATTTAACCATAAACATTATACCATAATATAACCCTTTATATAATCATACATTTATATAAAGACCTCATTGTTTCTGAAGTCAAGTGACCACAAAAGCTTATAATCCTCTACCCAGCCTGCAGCCAATCATTCCAGAGGTCAGTTAGAGGGATACCTTGAACAGGCCTAAGATTTTACAACAATAACATCAAACACTATTGTAGCCTTATATTTATACATCTATTAGAAATACATTTAATAACAGTACTTTGAAACACATGTTTTAACAGGTCCATTCCAAACCCATGGCTGTATTGTGCCTTGCCAAGAAATGCACCCCCTGCTAACTGACTAGGAAAGTGCCACATGCATGACACTTACTCTGGTTACTCATACTAGTCCCCTCACTGTACAGTAAGACTAATTTGATGCTGGGATATTCAGAACAGAAATTACATGGGGGTGCATTTCAGGGCAGGGCTGTATTGTGTCTTGCCAAGAAATGAATCTTCATACTGTGTTGCGTTTCTTATGTGTCGATGCGAGCATTTCATGTTTGTGGATGTGAGCTTTAAGTAGTATGCATGTGGGTGAACGTTTCATATGTGTATGTGTTTCATTAGTGTTTGTGTAAGGACAGTCTGAACTATTTCCTAAACGGCCCCTCACGTCTTCCACAAGACTGAAGCAAAGCCCGTTTCGTGACTGCGTACGTTTTGCCATAAGGGGGCGGTATAGGACCACATTGAGCCGTTATGGACAAGTGTGTAACACCATAAGTGTTCCCCCTTCTCGAGGGTTGAAAGCGGTGTAGGCAAAGGCAAAGAAGTTCTCGTTACTGTCACAATGTCGGGAGGTAGAAAACCTCGTTCGGTTGCAAACCCTTTGGAATCGGCGATTTTAACTCCCAGTGAGCGAATTTTGAAAGAATGCCACAGTTTATATATCGACAACGAAAACGGTAAATAAGTTCATACAAAGCCTAAACGAAATTGTCATGCAAAGATAGCCTACTCATGCAAATAGTATTGAAGTTATGTAATGCAACGGAGTATCCAGGGACTTGTTGCTTCTTCCTAAATTATACAAATATTATCAACAAACAGTATCAAACTGGCGTCATCAGTCAGTCGCTGACAGAAGGCTGTTTATGCTAAGAGATCGGAATCCCCCAGCTCTGAATAACTACCTACAGTATCCATAACATGTATGACCATGGCCAAACGTATGCGCCTATGCTGTAAAGCTGTCAAGTGCTCCATAAGTCTGGTATACAATATGCATAGCCTTTAAAAACAAATCTGCATACATTTCTTCTTGGATGTTTTCTTGGACAGTTCTAGACATAGCTAAGACTGTATTCGCTCGGCATGTTGCCCGTGGCTAGTCAAACGAGTGTTGAGTGAAAGAATGTGGAATTATAACAGATTACCTTGTTATCTGTAGTTGATTGGATCACCTTGAGTGGAAACAAATTTTGCCTAAATCCCTCTAAAGCCATTGCGGCAGCAGAGTGCTGCCTTTTGACCCGCTATGTATAGTGTCCTAATCAGATAGTTCAAATGCAGACAAGAGCATAGTATATGGCAAAGGCCTGTCTAGTAACATGTGTAGTACTAGCACTCTGACCATTCGGTCAAATGACATTACTTTCAGTATATCCAGTGCTTAGTAGTCATTGTTCAGTAGGGTTTGCTTTCCTTTCGATAATTATAAACGTTACAGTGAATGTGTTTGAACTGGCAATGTGCACCTACATCATCCAGCTGATAAACCTTCACGTTTGTGTGTTTTCAGGACTAGTAAAGATAGCAAGTGGCTTGGGAGTCCGGATTCTTCCTCCACGTAAGAAGATCATCGTGATGATTATGGGGAATCACTCTGCTGGAAAAAGCTCCTTTATTAACTGGTAAGAAACACATACTCTACCTTCTCTTAAAACGCCACAGCTCTGCTCACGGCAGGCTGGAGTGGAGAGAGTATACACTCTCTTAAAACATGATACTCTTGAGTGATGGGAGCACAGACACATATAAAACAGAGAACAGTAATTCTTCAACTCGAACTGGTGTCACATGGTTGTCCGTCCCAGGTACGTGGAAGAGCACATCCAGAAAACAGGAGTGGCGATCGAAACCCAGGGGTTCACCTTCATCACAAGTGGTCGGAAGAGAGAATCTCTGACGGTATGTTGATACAGCCCCAACCGTCGACACAATCCCAGAGACATTATATTTACATTTAGTCATTCAGCCCACGCTCTTATCCAGAGCGACTTACAGTAAGTACAGGGACATTTCCCCTGAGGCAAGTAGGGTGAAGTGCCTTGCCCAAGGACACAGTCATTTGGCACGGCCATGAATCGAACCGTGCAACCTACTGATTAATAGCCCGATTACCTAACCGCTTAGCCATCTGACTCCCCGAGAGAGAAGATGTCGACCATGCTGTTGAATTCACCCTGGTATTGTCTCAGTATCATCATCCCTAAGGAAGAAACGTGATTCTGACTTGAATAATAACTGTTTTGATAAAAATGAATGATTACCATTATGCTCAAGGATATGCCATCATGTTCATTATGGTTCTAGTTGCCGCTGTAGCAATGCTACTTAATGTGTCTTAGTCATCAGTATTAAATATTCAAGTAAGCTAGAAATGTCAATAGTGTGATTTTAACTGTACAAAGCACCCACTTTGGGCCATAGTAGAATGACAGTGCTGTGAGAACAGTGTGCGTGTGTGTGTGTATGTGTGTGTATGTTTGTGTGTGTGTGTATGTGTGTATGTTTGTGTCTGTGTGTGTGTGTGTGTGTGCTCGAGGCAGTCTCGCCGAGTGGTGATGACTCTGTCTGCTGCTGCTGCACACATACACACGCTGGGCTGGGCTGCACTGGCACAGGGGAGAGAGTGTGTGTGTGTGTGGGTGTGTGGAGGGAGGGGGGGGGGAGGGAGGAGGAGGAGTCTGCTTTGCAGAACAATCCAGGCAGAGGAACAAGCTCTCGTTCTCTCCTTCTCTTTCTCTCACTCTCTCCCTCTCTCTTTCTCTTTTCATTCTCCCTCTGTCCTACTGCGGTGAAGGGAGATGAAGATACATAATATAATTACTCAGGACAACCGGAGTGGCAGGATTATCTGCTATATACAGGCAGGGCTTAAAGCAGGCGCTGTCAGCGGCTGGGAGACGCAGCAAAGCCCCTGGCGCTGAGAGCGAGCAAGCTGGGGGGAGAGGACCAGAGGACCAGCCCCCAGCCGGACGGGCTGGGCGGACTGGACGGGCTGGACTCGTCCAGGCAACACGTAGTCGTATTCTGTCTGTTTTCTTCTCCTTGCTAATCTCTCTTCTGTCTTCCGCAGGGCAATGCCACGCTCCATCTCTACCCTCACTTCCGACCGCTCCTTGAGTTTAAAGGTAGGGCTCAGATGCCGTCTTTGGGTTCCTTGTCTGGGAATCTGCAAAGTGTTACGGTTGTTTATCAGCAGAGTCGTATTTGGCATCTAACCTGCACACTTTTTTTTTGACAGTTCTGTGTGTTTTTGTGAAGAGTTTGAGAGATGTCTGAACTTTTCCCATCTGCCACTTCAACATAGGTTTCCAAAATGCATAATTTGGTGGATTCTCTCTGAGATTAAATAAGATGTTGCTAAAATTGTATTTTCAAATCAAATGAAATTGAAAAAAAAAGAAGTAGTCATGCATAAATTCCCTGTTGAATCCTATTGAATCCACTGTGCCTTGGGTGGAATGTCCTTTAAAAGATCTTGTGACACAGATTCTTGGTCTCCACAGCTTCCTGTCTGTGTGTTTGGAGGTAGAGCAGAGCTTAGGTGCTTCATCTGGATGACTAACGCCTCTCCGTGTGTCATAGCCTATCAAGCTTTATCACTTCATTGGAAATCAGCTCTCAGTGTTCCTGCGTCTTCGCAGGAACCTCGAGTGTGAAACAAGCGAGAGGACGCCCTCCCTAAGCTCTCTCTCCCACGGCGGGTATCTGTGTGTTTCCTCAGATCTGTCAAAGCATGATATGTTGCTTCTTTTTACGGTGCTGGCCAGGTATGCTTTGAGGGCTTGGTGCTGGTGCAGGGGGGGGGGCACCTGCATGGTGAGGAGGTGTGGGGGGGCATGTCTGGGCGGGGCCATTAGAGGGGCTCCTCTGAGACACGGAGACGTGCAGACCGGGAGGGCAGCGGGTGTGGTGTGGGGACCTGAGGAGCCGCTGAGACATGTAGGGATACGCTAGCGAGGCCGTGCCCGGTGACACGTGACCCCCCCCTGGGGTCGAGGCTGGGAGCTGGTCCCCCTGGAGGATCTGGACTACACCCACGCCAGCATTCTCTGTCTCTGTCTCTGTCTCTGTCTCTGTCTCTGTCTCTGTCTCTGTCTCTGTCTCTGTCTCTGTCTCTGTCTCTGTCTCTGTCTCTGTCTCTGTCTCTGTCTCTGTCTCTGTCTCTGTCTCTGTCTCTGTCTCTGTCTCTGTCTCTGTCTCTGTCTCTGTCTCTGTCTCTGTCTCTGTCTCTGTCTCTCTCTCTCTCTCTCTCTCTCTCTCTCTCTCTCTCTCTCTCTCTCTCTCTCTCTCTCTCTCTCTCTCTCTCTCTCTCTCTCTCTCTCTCTCTCTCTCTCTCTCTCTCTCTCTCTCTCTCTCTCTCTCTCTCTCTCTCTCTCTCTCTCTCTCTCTCTCTCTCGACCTTCTTTTTTGTCTCCTTTTTCTCTCTTTCTCACCTTCTCTTTGTTTGTCTTTCTCTCTCTCTCGCTCATTTTGTTTTTGCCTCTGTTTCTCTCTTGCTCTCCCTCTCTACATACATAACGCTCGCATGTCATGGCGCCTGAGCATGACTCATCAAAATCTTTTGATATCGTTCTATGAGAAATGCTCATTTTCGCATAGCATGTTCTCTAACCCCGTTTCTTTTGATGCTTTTAAATTTGCTCAACATTATTTGGTGTCTGTTACCCAGCATAGACGTCATCAATGTTGTGTCACGCTGATATGTTGTATTACCCCTCAAGCAGTTAAAAACAAATTTGCATGTCAAATGTGACTAGCTGAAGCCTCTCGTCAACCTGTTAAGCCGAACATTTACACAGCTGACGATGAATCCATCCCGGCTTTGAATAATTTAGAGAAGAGGCAACATGGGGAAGGGTTTTGAAACGTGAATCTGTGGTGCTGCTTGAAGGAAGGTGGTGTTGGGTCTGCTTCACTGCGCTCCACGGGTCAGCGTCCCCTTCAAGGAGAGCATGATGCAGCACATTTGCAGCCCTCTGGTCTGGTCTGGCCTGCCAGGTCGACGCCCTGCGTTACTGCCATCCTGCGTTAGTGCCATCCTGCTGAGGAGGTCACGGTCAATCGGGAGGGGCTATCACTCACGTTACCTTTTCACCTCTCAAAGAGGCTTATGGGGTTTCATTCACTTAAGGATCTGATGGTATAGAGATGAGCTGCTTTACCTAGATGCCTCCCTTGCATAAGGAAGACAAATCTCAAGGTCCTGGCAGTCTTGGTCGGAGGGCACAGGACCCGGTCTGAACACTCCAGGAAGGTGAATCGTAGGTCCGTGACCCTCATCGGGGTTCGGAAGTTTTCCATCTTGCCGTTAAGCGGCTCGCCGTTTAGCCGTGTGACCGGGGCGTGTCTTGCGGCAGCGAGGGCCTGTACGTGGGAGGCTGTCGGGGACGCTGGGGTGGGGTGGGGGGGTTGATGGAGGAGGCATAAGGCCGGGTGGATGGAGGAGGGGCCGTGGGGGGGATGCTAATGTCCACGGCAGCAGCGGGAGAAGCAACACAAGGGTCTGATCTGTATTGGATGGTAGCACCTGCCGCCTGCTAGGAGAAAGCCCCCGTGTCATCAGCAGAGGGAGGGGAGGGAGGGGAGGGGAGGGGAGGGGAGGGTGAGGAGGGATGGATGGGAGGGAGGGAGGGTGAGGAGGGATGGAAGGAGGGGAGGGAGGGAAGGAAGGATTGAAGAGAGGAGGGAGGGTCCCTCTACAGCCATCCGGTTCTGCTGCTCTCTTGGAGGGAGGTGGCTCTGTGTGTAGGCGTTGCAGTCTCGCTCCCAACGTTTGCTGACTAACGTGAGGCTACTGTGCGTTGCTTCACAGTCGTTCTTCACTGGCTAGCTTTATGTCCCGCTTCTCTCCATAAAGCTGCCAGTTGAAGAGCTGTTGTGGGTAACCATGACAACCAATTTCTCTGCCGTGCGAATGGAGCGAGAACTTAAACTTTTACTTTTACTTGAACTTTAACTTAAAATCCGTCCGATTCGACTCGTGGCGTCATGAGGATTTTCTTTTTGTTAGTTCTCCCTCTTTTGCGACGTGGCTGTTTGCCTCGGGTGATCACAGTTCGACAACTGTCTTCAGATAACTCATTAATGAAATGGGATCTCAGAGGCTCAGGTACAGTGTCTACGCAAAACAATCCAAAGCAGGCTGTTTCTGGCAATACAGAACCAGTTCAGAGATGTGCGGTACTTGGAAAAGTTGATCTGGCTCCTGGTCCCGTCTCCCTCCAGCTTTCCAGGTATCGACCTCGCTGCAGCTGCCGCTAACAAAAATTAGCCCCATTGGGGCTGACAGTCTTCCGTCGGTCCCCCTTACCTCGTACCTGTGCCCCTCCAGACAGCACGTACACACACGGTGTGTGTGTGTGTTTTTTGCAGGTGTCACTGACTACCTGTCAGCTGAGATCTCCACCTCTAAGCAGAAGAAGTTCAGCCTGGTGACGTTTGTGGACACGCCGGGCCTGGTGGATGGAGACATGATCTACCCCTTTGACGTCAACAGGGCCATCACCTCGTTTGGTAAGACAATGGATCTGGCAACAGGGCCATCACCTCGTTTGGTAAGAGAAAGGATCTGGCCTGGCTATCCTTATGAAACCAGAAAAAAAAGAAGATTTTTAAATGTTGTAACAGAGAGTTTGCTGATTTGCTGTTGTAATTCTTCTGAAATCGGATTAACAAATTCGATTGATTTAATTAACTAATCAGAATGACACAGTTAATCCTGAGGTCATTCTCATTTGCGACATTAGAAAGCCCAGGATGTTCTCTCAATTGGAAGAAGAAAAAAAAACGACATACCAAGGGCAGTGTAGTTACTAGACCAAAACCAAGGTCCACTACATTGGACATCAATTAATGGCTGTGTGTTAAGAGGTTTTAGTGTGGCTGGAGGAAGGACTGCACTGCACCACCACTGCATAGTAGGCTGGGTTCCTTCTTACAGTATCCCCTAATCCAGATCCCTTTTGGGGGTGATTAGTCACTGTGTGGCTCCACAGCCTTGTTAGTGGAGGTTACATCAATCCCAAGCCGCCTCAACGCCGTCCTTTGTCTCTCCGTAGGCGAGCAGGCCGACCTTGTCTTTGTGTTCTTCGACCCCATGGGCCAGGCGCTGTGCAAACGCACCCTCAACATCGTGGAGAACCTGAGCGAGAAGTGTGGAGACAAGCTGCACTTCTACCTCAGCAAGGCAGACGAGGCGGGCAAGGAGACTGACAGACAGGTCAGCACAATCTGTCCTTATGGAAGCCAGTATCTGGTGAAAACAGGCGTCCATCTAGAGGTCAATGATGACGATGATGAATAAAAGTCTTCATTTTGCAGACACTTTTACCTAAAGGCAACGTGGAGAGGAAGGGAATCAAACCTGCTACCTCTTGAGTTAAAGATGATCTCACTGAGCTATTCTTCCTGGCTGACTCCTGTCTCTCTCCTCCACAGCGTGTGATGATGCAGATCGTTCAGGAGCTTTGTCGACGACCGGGCCTCAATAAGTGTGGTTTCGACATGCCCACCATATACATCCCCAACCCGCAGAAGGTGAGATCAGGCACGACCAATCGATCAGGCATGACCAATCGATCCACAGCTCTCTCACGTTGGGATCTCTACATTTAGAGCTGGTATGATTTTATACCAGACGTCTAGAGACCATGAGGCTTTTCTAGAACGTTCCTCCTCAGTGTGATTTCTGCAATAGGTCTCTCCAGCTGAGACAGAGCTGTTGAACGAGGTCTGGATTTACGACCTCCGACCCCCTCTGATATCGAGCAGCCATTGATTGCTGGTGAACGTAGATTCTCCCTCTCATGGCATGTGCTGTCTGGATGGGGGAGCACTAGCACCAATCGGGTGCAGAGAGAGAGTTACACTCTTCTTGACACGGCAAAGAGAGTTACACTCTTGTCTCCGGGACGTGGGGGGGGGGGGGGGGGGGGGGGGGGGGGGGGGGGGGGGGGGGGGATGCAGGGGTTATAAACCAGGGAACTTGATCAGCCAAGACTGACTGTGACAGCCCCAGGCCTGACTTATGCCCCCTCCCCCCCCTGTGCTCCAGGGCTCAGCTTGTACAACGGAACTTTCTGGTCTTTCCACATTCCACACTCATATACATGGGATGTATGTCATATGTAAGAACATGTTCCTTCTGTTGCAACATACTTCACGACCCATCTAATAATTGCTATAGCGGTAATAAAAAAACGAATTACTGTATTTGAGACAGTGTTTGAGGAACTCGTCAGAAAATCTTACCGTAAAAAACATCGCTCATCCTCGCTTTGTTCATTCTGCTGATCGTTCTGCTGCCGCCCAGCCGAGTCGCTGCGTGAACCAAATCGATGTCGTGTGTGAGACGATTGAGAAGACCATCAACCAGGCGGTCCAGAAGACCCTGAACCAGCTGGAGAAGGACTGTGACCTCATCAGCTCCACTATCAACAGTAAACTGGTCCAGGACAGGTAGGGAGTCCAGTTTGGCCACCTTCAATGTAGCCATCTTGATGAACCTGTAGAAGATGAGTTATTTAATCAAGCTAATCAGTGGTATTCAGTTTAATATATATGCCAAATTCATATTCATAGCTAATGGTTTACTGTAGGTAATGTCTGTTCTTACAGATACCTTACCATTTGCCTCAGTCCCACAATGCACCACATCCATCCTCTTCCTGTTCCCGTCTGTCTCTCTGTCCGCAGGGCCACGGCAAGCTCCAATCACAGCACCCGCCTCCACTCCTTCCTGTGTGGCGCTCTGGGTGTCTTCCTCCCCTTCCTCTTCATCCTTAGTTTCCTGCTCAGCACCTTCACCCGGGACGAGCTGGACGAGCTCCTGGGGGAGGGCGCCGCCCGCACCCTCTCCTTCGTCACGGTACGGACGGACGCCCCTGACCTCTGACCCCCCCCCCCCCCCTCTCAGCTGTGTTAGCTCTGCTGGGGAAACTGCTGCACACCCTCAGTGGTAGCTCTGCTGGGGAAACTGCTGCACACCCTCAGTGGTCTGCAGGAAACTGGAGGATTTCTTGTTGTTTAGATGTTAGGTACAGCTGTTGAACATGAGAGACTGAAGGGAGAGCATGTTAACATTGTGTGGAATGTGTTAGCATTGCTACGTGTATGGAAGACGGCAAAGCTAAGGTAACCTCCCTTATTCTTTTTTTCTCTTTGTTTATGTAACTGACGATTTCGTGCTTGCGTCACCAGGGAGTTGTCGTGTATCTGTGGGACTGGATTCCAGAAGATGGACAAATACTGTTTGTGATCCTCTTTGGTGCTTTCTGCTACATCCTGATATGGCTGGCCAAGTATTTTGCACGGTAAGCAGAGCTAGTCCCCAATCACTGTCCCTCCCTCTTTCCCCTCACACACTCTGTCATACCCACACACACACACGCACACACACATACACACACAAGCACACACACTCACAATCTTGTGATTGTGCCCCAGCCAAAGTACTAGGACTCTCACGAAGAAGGAAAAGAGAATCCTGTCTGAGTACACAGATTATGTCCAGGATGTCGTCAAAGCCAAGAAGGTGAGAAAATACCTCTGATCTGATTCTAGATTGTTCTTGTGGAACATACAAAGTAGGAATCGGTAGGTTACACATCAGTTAGGTTTACGTATTAACCTTGAAATAATAATGATGTATTCATTTAGTCAACGCCATTGTCCAAAGCGATGTACGGGGGGGGGGTATTTGAACCTGTAACCCCTTGACCTACAGTCAAATTCTCTACCACTTACATTTACATTTAGTCATTTAGCAGACGCTCTTATCCAGAGCGACTTACAGTAAGTACAGGGATATTCCCCCCGAGGCAAGTAGGGTGAAGTGCCTTGCCCAAGGACACAACGTCATTTGGCTCGGCCGGGAATCGAACTGGCGACCTTCAGATTACCAGCCCGATTCCCTCACCGTTCAGCCACCTGACACTCACTTAGCTATATACGTGCCCAAATGTGTTTCCCATGCCATCATTTCATCTTTCTTCACAGGGGAGACTGTATGAAGAGTATCTCCAGCAGTGTGCAGCTGAATATGACTTCTGATGAGCAGACAGACTGAGATGTCATGCCGTCTTGTGTGTCGCCGTGGCGACACTCCAAAGGATTCTCATGCCAAGGGTGCTTGTTTGATCATTTTAAAAACTTAACTGGACCATACCTGTTTTATGTGATTGATTTGAATTGATTTTCTAAATGAGAAGATATACTTAAAATAAGCATTAATTCAGAGTCCGTGAAGTGCCTTAGGGGAAACTGTGATTGTCATTACCGATGACAGAGGTGAATTTGTGATTATTGTTGTGTATTTTGTGATGTGTGTAATATTTGGATCTGGAAGTATGGAGATGTTTACATATAAATTCAAGCTTTCCTAGTGACTTATAAACAAACTTCCATATTTTCCAACAGTCATTTATATCTTATCATACCGTTGTTGAGTGTACATCCTTTAGTATTTTACTATTACAAAATGATTTCATATTAGAAAGCACTGCCATATACATAAAAACGTTTTTTAGAAAAAGGGTTTGTTCCTTGGATGAGATCAGTAACCACATCGTTGTTTTGTAGTAGTTTTTCAAGATTTAAATATTGCCAGTTATATTCTGAGAGGCCAGTCCCATTGGTCTCCAGAGGTCCAGCTGTCTCTGCTGGTAGAAACATGGATGTGTCGTCTCCACAGAGATTGTATTAGTGTTCAGGAAAGACAGGATTGTCTGTTGAATGGTTCACAGAGCCAGTAAAACTATTGCTGCCTGTTTGTCAACTGTGAAGTTTCATGCACTTGTGTATTTCCTGTTGTTGTCGTCTTCTTGTGTAGCTCAGCCTTAATTTTAAATTCTGTGTTGTCCCCGTTACGATGCAATTCATCTACCAGACAATATGACACGATCAGCCCTGTCATGCCTTCAATGACTTCTGTATTCTGATCCATTTGTTGCTCTCACGTGGTGTGTTCGGGGTACTTACTCACTAAGAAATATATTTGGGATATTTGCAATACTTCTTAAAAACATTTAGTCATGTGGAAAAAAATAGAAGTGTACAAAGGTCTACCTGGTATGTTTAGGATATGGGGGGGGGGGTGTAATGTAATGGTGCTGTTCCCTGCCTGTTTGTCTATATTTAAATGATCAACTAAGGTACTTGATCTTTTTTGTTCTTTTAAAAAAAGTGTTTAAAAAAATGTCTCATCAAATGTCTTCCTCCAAGTATCTGTGAATGTCATAATCGCAATACCTCACACATGAGGCATTTTATTATTAGAAATATTTAAAATGTCATATTAATAAAGTGCATAATTGAATCATTCCTAATCCGAGTCAATTTTGATTCACAAACAAGTTCAAAGCAGTAAAGAACCCATTGTTGAAGATTTTTATTTCAAAGTTTTGTTATAAAAATACCATTCCAAGCTTTTCAGTATGAAGAATATGCTTTTCAAAATGTTGGTTAAAGTGTTGTATTTTGTCTACCTCATGGCTCAAGTATTTTGGAATCTTCAACTTATTAAAAATACGAGAATGGGAATGTTCCGTCACTACACCCCTAAAAGTATTAAAAGCTGATTTTCAACGACAATGATAGTTCACGAAACAGATCATTCCTATCTGTTATACCAAAAGCAACAAATATTTTGTTTTTTTATTTACGCAACAGGACCATATCCACTATGACAGGGCGTCCCAGCTCAGTTCCCTGAGTTTAGTAACAAAGAACATCCATATTAGCTTATTCCTACCAAACTACCAAAAATAACTTTTCAGCAACTATTGCATCTTATTTAAAATATCAATGGCTGTTTTAATTTGGTTAGAAAATACTTCTATTCTAGTGCACAAGCAGAGGCATACAGTAGATTTAAGTATATTTTCAATTTTTGTTTGTGCAATCTACGAGCAAGGCAACAAAGTCACCAATAGGAAGAGGTATGTTGTAATCTTAATGCTAATAGCATCTTAAAGCACACAAGTTGTCTTGTGGAGATATCATGCGCCTCTGTGTTTGTGTACATTTGTGTCAAGTGGGGAAAAGGAACATTCAGGGCAGGGATGCAGCTACAGATAATGTAGCTTTCGCTGTTGCATTACTTTGCATGGGCTTTGTGCAGTTCACAGTTTATGTCAAGCTAACACATTGAAGGTTTGTTTTACGAGGTTTCTATTTTGCGGGTAGCATTTCTCTATACTAAGTTGGGGGTCAACAAAATATTATTTCAACTAAAATCAGATCCATAGTTTAACCCACATAAGCATTCTCAACCAAATACTTTTAAAAATTACGTTTAAATTGTACAGTCCTGTTTTTGTTACAGTGCATTGAAGATTATAGCTATATACAAAGTTGCATGTACAAAAAATGTTAACACACCTCTCTGGACATGTAGACCCAGCATGCAGTAGCAAAGGCAGCTCATCCAGTATTGCTTCGCTGTGATCGGATAAAACATTACTGTCATAACCACAAGATTTCCCATCACAGTAAAACTGTGTATGGCACGCACATTATTAAGGAGACAGTCAGTGTATTGTACAATCCCATCACCAATAAAGTGTCTTTATAGAATGCAATGTAAAACAGTGACCGTCTTGTCTTCAGGGTTCAGGGGAGGGGCTTCCACCGGATCAGACCAGGTCTGCAGTTTGTCCACAAAGTCCACGAGATAGCTGCACCAGAAGGGTCTATAGTTCAGTGTCCTGCAGACTCCAGGGACACAGAGAGGGCTGTGGCCATGGGGGTCATCACTGGGAGTCTTTGTTTATCAGCCAAGACATGTCGCCTGTCCTACAAACCAGGACGAAAGAGCACAGATGTAATGCGGGTTGTAGCCATGGTGACTGAGGCAGGAAGAACCTTCATCTGGTTGAGAATATTGATTCTCAACCACAGACACCATAGACTCCATTAACACAACAAGGTGATGAATGAAAGGTTGAAACAGTTGGTGAAGAGAAAAGAGGCACGTTTTCGTACTTGCCAAGTCGGGTTAACATCCTTCATTTTTTTGTGCGCACAATTAAAACGAGAGATAAATGCGAGACATGAGACAGTTGTTTTTACAAAAAAACAACACTAAAGAATAATACAGACACATACTAACATCAAAGGCAGTCATACATATTGTGGTCAATTGTTAATGGTGGACAAGCTACATGAAAATACATATCAGATTTGAATTATACAAACATGATGTTTTGCACTTTGGGATCTGATGTGATCCCTGTAAATTCACAATCATCTTTCAAGTTCTCTCTTAAATGTCCAGTGTTGTCCTCCGTCTCTGTCGCAAACCATAAAATAACCCCCACCACCCCCAGAACAACCTGTGTGCCCCTTTTGCCCCCTGTGCGCAAAAGATTCCAAAAGTGGAAAATGCACTTACTCCACATCTCTCTTCCTAATCGTCTTTCCCGACCCTAAGACCTCCGCCACACGGGACACAATAGGGTCATAGTTCATGCTGGCCACGGCCACCACCTCCTCACTCCTATAGACGGGGGAAACAAACCAAACACAGGCATCTGAAAGTCACCAGTCAGAGGAGGAGTTTCGTGTGGACTCCTCGGAAGGTAAGACCGTGGGTGTGATGCGAGGTCAGAACCGGTAGAGGGATCGTGTTCGTCGAACCTCCCGAGCCGCGTTGTGTGAGTGACAGAGGTGTTCTAACACTTACTTGGTATAAAACGCCACGAACCTCAACTCCTCCAGATCCCCCTGGATGACGACATCATCAAAGCCCTCCCCATACCCTGCGCAAAACAGTGTTGTTTACTATCTGTTCCTCCCCAAACTCCCCTCAACATGACACACAGACTCCTAGTTCTGGTCTCACAGCTAGATGGCAGTAAGGAACCCTCTAATTTTAACGTACAAAAGAGTTTGCAGGTCTGGTCTGGTAAGCAAGTCATGAATAAACAAGGCTATAGATTAGTTCCCCACATATTCGCTTCAACTGGAAGTTCTAATCGTCCCCCCCCCCCCCCCCCAGTCCTGTTAGCCTGTGTGGTGGAAAGGCTACAGTACGTTTACCTGCATAGCGTAAGCTTTTCCCAAACATGGCCGACCAGAAATAAGGCACCGTTTGAATCTCAGTGGCTTTCCCCATCATGCTGAGGGCTGCCACTCTCCCTGTCGATACAACACAAAACAACAACAGTACAGAGGATGTTTTCATGACCTCCTTCCTGTTTCATGAGGTCAGAGGTCACGGGGAGCTCGGTCACGTCAACAGACCGTGGGTCTGGCCACGGCGGGAGGGAGGGGGAGCGGGTGTGTGCAGCTGGTGGGGTTTGGATGTGTGGGATGCATAGCGCTCACCATGAACATGGGCCATCTGCCAGTGAGGGATGTTCACCTTCTTGTTGCCGCGCTGAAGCAGAGGAAACGTCACCACGTCTCCTCCGGCGTACACACCTTCCACGTTGGTCTGCATCATCTGGCGGCCAGAGGAGGGAACCAAGCGGCGGGGGCGGGTTTAGATGGCTCAGCGTCCATGGTCCACAGGCCACTTAGGGGTTTGTGAATGAAACGAACGTTGGGAATCGGTGGGGATTTACCTTGTTGACTGTGATGAAGCCCTTTGAGTCCATGTGAACTCCGCTCTGCTTCAGGAACGCCGTGGCCGGGCCAGACCCTGCAGGCCAACACACACGACACACACCAGGTTACCTGTGGCATGACCAGCAACAACCACACCACCAGTCAGCGAACGTCTAGAAATTGCCTGGGAAGGATGCTGGAAGGTTGAGCCCAGCAAAGAGTAACCGAAACAATCCTAGGAGGTGTCTTAGTCGTCAGGTTTGAACTGGCAATAAACAGGCCGGTCTTTGATCTGACCTGGACGTACCTGTGCCGATGACACACACGTCTGCCCTCAGCACCTTCCCGCTCTTGAGAACCACCTCCTTCAGCTGAGGAGGAGGCAGAAACAGCAGTTAGACCCACAGCATCTACTACGGCATTAGATAACCGCTCTGGTAATTCCTTCCCGAGTACAAAGTTCCGTTTTCTGCTGCTACTTTTGCGAAAGTAACCCTGGCACCTCTCCTGTACCAGTTCACACCCTAATGGGGGAAGGGGGGGGGGGGGGGGGTTGGTAGTAATTTCATGGCTTATCCTTTGTTTGTCGGCTGACTGTTGATAGTCTGGGCCCGACCACTGGGCCTGCTCTATGAATGGGCCGTGGGGGCGAGAGAGAGAGCGAGACAGACAGACAGACAGACAGAGAGAGAGAGAGAGAGAGAGAGAGAGAGAGAGAGAAAGAGAGACTACTGTGCATCATGTCATGCTGTTTCTCTCACTTTCTGAATACCTGTCCATGATGACCCCGCATCTCTGAAACTTCGTTCAGCATGTAGAACTTCACCCTGTTCGTCTCAAACAGCTGCAAAGACACACACACACACAAGCAAAGACACACACTTGTTTGCCAGAGTGAAATATTGTCTTTCCCTTTGAGGTCTCTGGTGCTTGTGTCAGAGGATCAATCAAGGAATGATTTGCGTGTACAATGGTGCTTTGTCTCAGTGAGAATGCTTTTAGACGTGGGCTGTAAGGAACCTGATTTCCCTGGAGGAGTAGGGAGGGGGGAAGGGGTGTGGGGGGGGGGGGGAGAGATCTCTACCTTCATAATGGCTTTCCCTACTTTCTCCCCAAAAGCTTTCCGGAAGGGGATGGCTTGCATCCCAATGATGGAGACGGAGTGGGCCTTGTCTGTTAGCGCTGCCGCCACCTCCATGCCTGGTTCAGGGGATACACAGAACACATTCTGTTACCAGGCTACCACAAGGCAAGTACTCTGGTATTTCCTGGGTCTAGTTCAAGTATTTAACTTAGTTAAGGCTTGAAAACTGTTTTTTTTTTTTTACCAACAAATGAGGTTCCCACTATAACTGCATTCTTGTTGTTGGCGAGAGTGGCTATGCTGTTAGCATCTTCAGGGGTCCTGAGGTAAAACACGTTCCCGACATCCTTGCCTATGTAGTTCATGGGCTTCGGTCTTAAGCAACAAAAAAGTGCATCGTGTCAAGAAAGGAGCTAAAGTTCTCTACAGACAGAACTACTAATTTCCAATAAAACATGTCACTTCTCACCTGCTTCCTGTGGCCACGAACAGCTTCCTGTACTCCATCTTGAGGCCGTCCTGAAACGTGACCGTCCTCGTTTTCACGTCCACAGCCACCGCCTGAGACATCCAAACATGGCAGATTGACACAGGGGACATGATGACTCTGAGCCACACATCAAACAGGGGGTGCCCCTTGTCCCAGGGCCCCCCGGAAGCCTGGCCTCCCGCCTCTCACCTCCTTCTCGGTCAGCAGCTCCACGTCGTGGCTCTGGAGGAAGTCGACCGAGCGCAGGATCAGCTGCTCCGCCGTGCTCTCCAAGGACTGACGGGAGGAGATGGTTCACGAATCAAACACACACAGGTTTTTTTTCTCTGTGGTTCAATGAGTGAATGCAATGTGAAGACGTTTCCCAGTGTTAAAAAAGTGGCTTGGATGTCAACGGAAAAGGATCTTCCCATCGTTTTTTCAGGACCAACAATAAAATTGTCCAGAAATGTTGTCTCAGGATTACAACTTAAGATCAGTTCAAATTGTACTAACACTCAATAACATGACCAAACTGCCAAAACATTTCAAGCATGAAATCTGTGGGAGAAAAAGTAGCTGAAAAATACAGGAACTTATACAAATAATATGGACGGGTTGGACAGAGCAAATGCTCATCTACAAGTAGTTTTCCCTGTCCAACTCAAACAAGGCTTGTATCAACAACACTGACCGGAGGGACATCTGTGTGGTCTTTGTGATGCACCGTGGGTCTCTGTACAAACCTTACTCAGTTTAGTCCTGTCGTAGGGCGGGTGTTTGTCCATGGTCGCCATGACGATGCGGTCGGTAAAGCCTTCCTGTCTCAGCGTCTCGGCGCACACCAGAGCAGCCGGACCTGAGAACCCAGCAGAGCGCAGGCCCAGGGTCAACCACAGACACCAGCAGAGCGCAGGCCCAGGGTCAACCACAGACACCAGCAGAGCGCAGGCCCAGGGTCAACCACAGACACCAGCAGAGCGCAGGCCCAGGGTCAACCACAGACACCAGCAGAGTGCAGGCGCAGGGTCAACCACAGACACCAGCAGAGCGCAGGCGCAGGGTCAACCACAGACACCAGCAGAGCGCAGGCCCAGGGTCAACCACAGATACCAGCAGAGCGCAGGCACAGGGTCAACCACAGACACCAGCAGAGTGCAGGCCCAGGGTCAACCACAGACACCAGCAGCCATCGTTCAACCAGATGGCCGGTGTTGGTTTTTGGGAGAGTTAACGAACAAACCCCTCACCTGACCCGATGATGAGGATGTGGCTGAATCCTGTGCTGGAGTTGATGACTGCTGAACACCGCGACATGACCTTTGACCTCTTCTGGGACTGTAGATCCTGCAGGGGTCAGAGGTCACAGGTTACAGGTCATAGGTCACGGAGACGTTTGTGTTTATTTACCTTTAACAACACTCGCTGAATATTCGCCTTTATACCTGCTTGTTCGCTCGAATGATCACCTTGTCCTTTTCAACTCTGACCTTAAGTAAACAGATATGAAGTGTACAGTTTTTGGAGGACTTTTAGACACAGGACAAGGCAAGGAATGTGCATGACATCACCAAAGAGGAGGGTTACCTGGAAGGTGGGCAGACTGTCCAGTCCGGGAAAGTCCTCAATGTCTCCCGTAGCGATGTTGAAACACGCTCCGTGCCAGGGGCAGCGAACATGCCCTTTAGACAAGACACCTGCAGTACACAGGAAAAGCATTTCCCACAAACAATGAATCACTCATATCACTCAGAGAAGATTCTAGGTATCACAGGGAAGATTGACGAAACTCTGACTCACCTTTGACGAGAGGTGCACCGTAGTGTGGGCACTTGTGACCGATGGCAGAGAACTCTCCGTGCTCTTTAATCAGCAGAGCTCTGCCAGTGCCCAGGTCCACCTCTCGCATCCTAAACACACACACACACAGGCAGACACACACACAGGCAGACACACACACACACACAGGCAGGCAGGCACATACACACAGGCCGGCAGGCAGGCAGACACACATCAGAACAAATGCTACTGCTGCAGATAAGAATACATAACACAGAAACCCTAGCATTCTGCATGTGACCGGGCTAGGGTGACCACGGGGTGTTTTTAGATCTTACTGTCCGTTCTCCAGGTCTTTGACGTGACAGACAGAGGCCTCCACGTAGTCACGAGGTTTGTGGTAGAGCCGGGCGGAGGAGTCCTCATCGGAGCTGTGCCCCAGCGCCCCGTTGGGTCGGCAGTCAGAGAACGGGCTCGCCTTTCCGTTTGGTGACATCACGTCCACTTCCTTTTCTTTCTCCAGGAGGGTTAGCTCCACTTTTACCTCAACTGTCGGACACACACACACCTCGCAGTTGAAAAAACACTTCTTAAACAGATATGAAACACTACTCAAACAGATATGAAACACCACTCAAACAGACACTCTCCAAACCTAATATGTCTTTCTACCTCTGGGAACATACTGTATCTGAATAATGATCATTGTTATTCAGCAGTCTGCCATTGTTTAAATAGGTCTGCAAAACTGGCCTGGCTGTAGAAATGATTTAGGGCTACCCAAATTCATCAGCAACACAACGTCAGCAGCTCTATCCCCCTGACACTCTGTCCACACAGTCGTTCTACTAAGTAGAGGGCCGCTGATAGACCATTCATCATTACATTGCAGTTCTGGGATGCTCTGCGTTCAAGGGTTTGCATGTCTACGTTTGAAGGGGCCGGTTGTGTAACTGCTTTTCACTGCAGTTCTAGCTTTATCTCTTCGGCTGGAAAAATTTGCTGACCATCCGGTTCTTTACTCTGTAATCTGTCTGGAATTTTCACCTGCTGAGTAAGTCTTAATTAAAATCAATGGAAAATCAGAGAGGAAAGAGCGCTCTATTCCCAGACTTACAGGAGATCTTTCTTTCAAAGACACACTACATCTTTGAAAAAAACATCCATTCATGCTTTTTTGTCATGTATCTGTTATGCTACCTGTCCATTTGATTCCACATTCCAACATGAAGTCAGTTTTGTGTACGGTTTGTAAAAATGCAATCAAATGTATTATTTTCACATGATTTGCTTTCCCTTTTCCATTTCAATCTTTCTTTCCCACCCTCTCTCGCTCTCTCTCTCCCCCTCCCAAACACACACACAGCCAAGTCAGACAGAGACAGCTGAATTGAGCACTATTCCTCTTCAACTGAACAGTCTCATACCAGGATAGGACACCATCTCCTAAGTCATGAGACAATTCCATGATCTACTTGAGCTGTGTTCTGTTCATTTGGTTAATGATCTCGCTCGGTGCTCATCACAAATGGGTCAAAGGTCATGTCCAGAGCCTTTTAAGTTTAATTGACTTGGACTAATTCAATCAGGGAGCCTGACTGTCCCAGCAGGGGGTCTGACTGTCCCAGCAGGGGGTCTGTACGATGCCACTCCCCCCCTCAGGGCACAAACCTGGTGTCACTGACGCCTCGTACACAACCACATTGCAGCTGTTTTCAGTTGCTACATGTAGCCTCTGTAGCTTTCAATAATTTCAATGGTCTCTGTCATTTTCTGTAGTTTCAATCATCTTTTACGAGTCTTAGCTTTGCCAAGCAATTCCCTGAGAGCAGAGAGATGCAGCACTTTGACGATTAACTAAAGACTCAACACAAAGATAACCCAAGACAAACTGCCCGCCTCCTCGAAGACTTGTGAAAACAAGACCACATTTGAAACAGCCATACATTGGGACACATTTCATGCCTGTGTTTTACTACGTAATCCTCTTGAACACAATGCAATCGAGAGCATTAAAATTCCTCCTCCGCCCACCGCCATGCTACAAAGGCAGTCAGGAGAGCAGTGTGTATGACCTATATATAGAAGGCAAACAAGTGCCAATTATTACAGGATTTGGGAGGGGGGTGGATTGGAGTGAGGGCGGGCGGGCGGGTGGGCGGGCGGCTGCCGGGAAGGGCTGGTGGTCACCTGGTTTGGGTTTGGAGAAGCATCCTCCCATGATGGGCCCAGGGTGGAGCCAGCAGGCCTGGCGGAGGAGGTGGAGGTGGGTTGGGGGTGGGGTGGGACAGGGTGGGGGGTGGTGGGGCTGCGGGGGTCAGATCCTCAGGCTGGGCCGTTTGGTCGCGAGAGAACGACAACAGCGTAGGCGGGGTACGAGTTCCTGCAGGTCCAGGCCGGCCATCGTGGACATCAGCTTCTCCACATCCCCTAGAGACAAGAGGACAACACAGGGTGATCTGACCATGAAACGCCCCAACATCCCACACCTCATCACGACATTGTGGTTACTGTGCAGTTACTTCTCCTGTGTGGGTTGTTCATAACGGTGCAAGGTTAAAACATAACGGTAAAAGGATAAAAATGCAGCAAACAAGTCTAAAACTGCTACAACAGCCATCGGTATCCACGGCACCTAAGCAACCAGAAACCAAACAACGACGGCGCTTTAATTGAATAGAAGAAGAAGTGCGTAGTTGTCCACAAGGCTCTCAACTGTAGATCAGGCCAAACAACATTGTTTCTGATGTGACAGAGGGCTCTCAGACCAACACATGAAGAAGAAGCTTCGTCGAAAAGAATAGCTGCCCTCTGTGTTGGTCTGCTCTGCTGTGAAACGACATGCCACCGAGGAAGTTAACAGCAGTGGTGGCAGCAGTGGCAGGCATGTTGTGAGCGCGGGCATTTGAGCGTGCGTGTCCTCGTAAAGGTAGCTAGGGTTAATTAGGAACACTTTCCCACGGTCGTCGTCCCTGTTCGTGTTCATGAATGCGGCTCGGGAAAGTGTTAAATATAGGACAATGTTACACAATGTAGCAACCCATCCTTTAAGATGTCCCTCCCTTTCTATCTCTCTCCCTTTCTCTCCCTCTCTCTCCATTTTTTTTTTTTTTATCATTGACATTTTTAAAGCATCTAAACAGGATGATGTTTTGAAAACCATGTTTTTGTCTCGTGTGACAAAAACTGTCCTTTTTTCTTCCTTGAAAAACTGTTAAATATAAACTGAATTCAGACACCGATTAACTTTCTTGTCACACCGTGTTTGGGAATGAAGTGGAGGCCCCTTGAGGCTCTGAACCCCCTTTGTTTGGTTGCCATGTTGCCCACACACCCCCGACCGCTCTCCTGGTATTTCACCCACACAATGTAACTCTGCAAAGCAGCAGTTGATAGGAATATGAATGCTATAACAACCTCTCACTAGATGGCAGGTGAAGCAGTCGACTAAGTGTGGTTCCTTAGCAAACTATCCTTGGGTGAAACAACGAAAGCATCTACTTGATATTCAGAGCACAACTTTATGTTGTTAAAGTAGGGAAAAGATTGCCTGTTGAATGAATCGGTTGTTAACAAAGTCCCAGAGACCAAAGAGGAGGTGGAAAGATCTCTTTAGAGCGATGAGAGATGTGAGTAAAAAAAGCCTGAGGCTAAAGGTTTTCCTGCACAAAAAAGTGATTCCTTTGTTTACATTATGTGTTTCTTTTTTTAAATGAGATAGCAAATTCTTTCTAAGGAGGAACTTAGAGCATCAAGAGGCAAACTGACATCAGTTCAAAGAAATTCTTGACTGATTTGGGAGCGTACTGTAAATGTACACTCAGAACAGGAATGCAGAAAGTGGGAAGGCGTCTTTTTAGCCTAACGTGGGCGTGAACCCTTGCCTCAACCGCGTATCCAAATTTCCATGGCAACCATGGGATCTTCTCCTACACACGTTTAACTTTGGCGCCGTCTTTGAAGTCCGGAGAAAGGCGTGTTGTCAGACCAAACATGCCTCGGTGAATCAAACCCTTCTGTCTCCCTCTCCTCTTTCTCCTGTCCTTCTATGAAGCATTTGGAAAAGTCAAAAATAAACACATACTATTTTGTGTGTTTCTATTTCAATCATTTGGCATAACTGTACATTTTACGAAGACTAAATTCAATCGGAAAAAAGGCTGCCATCATTGGGTCCCAGCAAGCCTGAGATATTTGGTGCTAACCTAAAGTAGGTTAAGCAGATTTGGTCCTCACAACACATGACGCAGATCCCCGTTTCTTACTGCTGGGCTTGTCCCCAAGCAGGGCTGATAATCCCTCCTGCAAACAAGCTGTCACTTTCACTCCCTTCTACAAATGCAGTACTTTTTACTGGAATGTAGGAGGGTATTAGCAGTCCTTCAGGACTTTCCCTCGCCTCGAGGATGTATGTGGTATGGTAGGTGACGAGGGGAACCAGGTTAGTCTGAATACACAACAACTTTGGAGCGCGGAGACACACGGACGCATTCAGACAACCACACAGATCTTCTCATCTCAAGGACAAAGTATTACAGTACTGCCCCAGAGATTGCTGTCCACCGCAGCTAAAAGAACTTGTGAACTACACCTTCTGTCGTGCACGCAGAGGATCCAGAGACTCAGCAAAGGCTCCATCCATCATACCTTCAAAGATACTCTCCCTCCCTCCTCACCCCCTCCCTCCTCAGCCCCTCCCTCCTCACCCCCTCCCTCCTCAGCCCCTCCCTCCTCACCCCCTCCCTCCTCACCCCCTCCCTCCTCAGCCCCTCCCTCCTCACTCCCTCCCTCCTCACCCCCTCCCTCCTCAGCCCCACTCCCTGCACCAAGATAACTTTATTTCCCCTGATAGAGAGCCCAGGAACAGCCCACGGCCCCCTGAGACAGGACAACCTTAAAACAAGAGCCTTCGGAACAGCTACCGGTTACTGCAATGTAACTGTAACTTTAGCTGTTATTGTCACTGTTACTCTAACTGTTCCTGTGATTGTAACTATAAATGTAACATTAAATGTACAGTACCTTGTCCTGTTACAACTGATAAAAAGCATGTACGAAAAGTGAAAGGCACTGATTTACCTTAAAAAGTCATTGTACTTTAGACATCATTATTTCACTGACGTCGGAGTCAGTTGTAGGCTAACTATATGTCTCACAGACATGTGTGAGTATTTATTGAATCAGTGAATCAATCAACCAATCAATCACTGAATCAACCAATCAATCAATAAATCAATCAATCACTGAATCAAACCATCAATCAGTCACTGAATCCATCTTTTGTTCCTGAAACATGGTTGAGAAGGTGTGTCACAAGAATGCTGTTACTGTTATTCAAACACCTGTTCTGCACTCTCTGGTTAAAGATTAGACCCCTGCTTGATGCAGAGCTGATAAAGTCTCCTGACAGACTCGCACCACTCTTAATGTTTGACAATGTGATAACACAATCTGTACTAGCATCCTGAGGTTTGTGAAATACCAGGACATCACCCCAGGATTGCATCAGCCTTCACTTAAGCATTAGCTGTCTGGTACAATTAATATAAATGACAATTACGACAATGACAATCTGTTTCCCATCAAACTGCATAAGCTTTTAAAGTCAAACCCACCCAAAATGGGCATTCTTGTTATGTAAAAAATCCAGAATTACAGGTTGGTTAAAGAGATTGTTCCTGTGTAGGATTAGGAACAGGCTTGAAACAGATGTTTGAATTGTCAACAGATGGAAAGAAGTTGTCAAATGACTTTTTATTCCTTTCTCAAGACTACCAGTCTTACACGATGAAAGTATCAACATTGGATTATAGCTAATCTTAGATCAAACACAAGGGGTGCATACATTTTTATATTTCCCACATCCAGTATATAGTTTTCTTTAATATCAATAAATATCCTGATGTCATAGTTCTGTGTACTCCCACAGCATTGGAGGATGAAACATGCATTCACACCACCTCGTCTGTTCTACATCCACCCACTGGAAGGGACAAACCTCAGGAATGTAATGAAATGTGTTTTCACCATGATCAGGATCCAGAGGTCATGCTGTTCAACGGGTTGTGGAATTCAAAGGCCAACTCTTAGTGCAGTTGGAGAAGATAAAACAGTAAGATCACCCGGCTACAGACATGCTGTACCTGCACATAGCTATGTTCACCACTTCAGTCCACACTAAATACCCACTAAGAACACTTATGTTAACCTTAGTAAACTTCTGTAAGATTTGTGTAAGCGGAGGTTTGTGACAGCATTACTAGCGGATGTGTAACCGGTGTGAATCGTTGAAACTCACTCCTCAGTGAGTCAGTGGGCCACCCGCGTCAACCACTAGCTAGCTTTTCTTTGGCGTAGTTGGTAGTGGTTGCGCTTGGAAGTCGAGAGGTGGCTGGTTCGACTCACCGTGGGAGTGATCATTGGCCAGATACCTCTGACAGAGCTTGCAAGACCACGTCCGTTACATACCCGTTACGGATGCAGAGAGATTTAATAGCAGAGTTGTAGTGTCGGGTCCCTCTGAAGTTGCCTTCAGAGAGCTTGCCTCTCTATGATGTCATGGAAAACCTGAATTACATTGTACCTTGGAATGTCCAATCCCACAGGGGAGCTAGGCCCGGGGTTCACAAACAACTATCGAATTAAAACATTTTCAGGTGACACATTTACATTTAGTCATTTAGCAGACGCTCTTATCCAGAGCGACTTACAATAAGTACAGGGACATGCTCCCCGAGGCAAATAGGGTGAAGTGCCTTGTGCCGGGAATCGAACCAACAACCTTCTGATTAATAGCCCGACTCCCTAACCGCTCAGCCATCTGACCCCCACACACACACAAACACACACAAGCACACACAAGCACGCACACAAGTAAACACATTACGTCCACATACACACACACACACACACACAATGCAACACCAGTTATCAATATAAAGTAAGTATATCATTCTGTATGTAAACAGAAAATATACAAATAAATTCATTCACTACAAATACACTCATTTTGGAGTCGATTTGTAGTGAATCCCACTGAGTCCCGTGGTAGTGTACCCACGTGTGTGTCTGTTTTCTTGTTTTCTCAACGTTTGAACGCTGTGTTTGTTACGAGAGCAGTCTGTATAAGAACACACTGCACCACTACGTCCTAGATGTTTCCGAGGGACTGCTTAGATCAGCAGAGCTGGAACCAGAAGCCCGTACCATTAACGAGACTACTCACTCTGAACTAATTGCCCCAGCACCGACACAGACGCACCACGCGTCAAAGTAAAGTATCGATTCCCACAGCATCACAAAGACAGCCAATCAGCATTCAATAGCACCCGATCATAAATTCGGCCGTGACGGGCTGTAAACAGAAGAAGGAAAGAAAAAAAAGAGGCTTACCCGAGTCTTTGTGGAGCAGGTGTGCCGAGTTGCAGTCCAAACTCCCCTGCTGCCCCGTATCACAACCAGCCCGCCAGACTCCCTTAGAATCCCGTTCCTGCTTGGGGATTGGCTCTCTCTCCTGCCTGGAGTATTCCTTCTCTGTGCCTGCCTCTCTGCTCTCCTCCTCCGCTCTCCTACTCCTCCTCTTCCCCCGCGATGCAGTGTCGGCAGCGGCCGGGGCTGTGGTGGGCGCTGGGTCCTCGCCGGACAGGGGGTGCTTCTGGAGGAACACGGCTCTTGTTCTGTGAGCAGGACACACACATGCAGCACCAGGGCCCCGGTTTCTCAGCTGCAGTATTGATGGACTGGCTGGGGGGATGCTCACACAGCAGGAATTCTCAAAACGTTCCTTTCACCCCTCCCTTCTCTCTCTCTCTCTCTCTCTCTCTTTCACACACACACACACACACACACGTACGCACTTACACACACTTGCACAGCTCTGATTCTTTCAGCCTCGACTTCAGATGCCAAAGTCCTGACTTGCCAGTTTAGCCTGATCAAAGACTCGCTGGGCTCCCCCATGGCCTGCCTGCCTGTCTCCCTGCCTGCCTGTCTCCCTGCCTGCCTGTCTCCCTGCCTGTTTGTGTGTATCTGTCTGTCTCCCTATCTGCCTGCCTGTCTGTGTGTGTTTGCCTGTCTGCCTGCCTGCTTGTCTGTATCTGCTAACTGATCTATGCACTGATCTATCTGGTTCTAACAAATACTTACCTGACTGACCACCAATTTGCTTGCCTTTGCACTGATGTAACCACTTTATGGTCGTTGTCAGACTGGCTGTAGATGTTGACACACATCTCATTTTCACTGCATGTTCACTGCAGCTTGCTCAGTTGTCCCTGCCTCATTTCATAAACAAGAAGGTGCTACTGCTTGTGTTTTCCTCCTTCTGCAGTTGTAACAGTGCTACATCCCCCCCCCCCCCCCCCCCCCCCTGAACTCTGAAAAGCTTGAATGTGTTAATATCAATGAACACAATGTGATTCTCCTGCCTTAGTTTTCTACTCAATGGTCCCTCTGCTGGTCAGCTAGAGAAAAGCATGTGTGTGTGTGTGTGTGTGTGTGTGTGTGTGTGTGTGCGCCTGCACGTGTATGCAGGTCTGTCATGTGCGTTCGACGCTGTACACTCAGCAAAGATGACCAGCGGTCTCCAAGGACAGGGTGAGGAGGGGCGGGGGTCTGTGACATCACTAAGACATCAGTCAGTTGAATTTAATTACACGAGTGCTCCGACCCGCCCAGCGAGCCTGGCTCGGCTGTGCTGACTAAGAAAAAAACTGCTCAGAGGAGTACGCCAGATGAGTGAATCATTTATGGGCTGAGATATCATGGGCTCTCTGAACAGTACAGTGAGAAGTGTGGATTTGAGACCTTCCCCCAGTAAGCTGGCAATCCCTGTGCACACATGCATACATGGAGACAGATTCATCATTTCAAATGTACGTGTTTAAAATGTACAGATATTCAATATCATCTGTGTTTTAAGTGAATAAAGATACCTCGAAAGCGTTTCAATCATTTTGACCAGAACTAATTATGATTTTTCATCGATTTCTTATGGTTTTATCGGATTCAAACTACAGTCAACTACAGTCAACAGACTGTCCAATCCATGTGCATTAGTAAGCTTGTAAAGCCAAGTTCCTCCCTGTAGGAAATCCAACACAGACTAGCTGCAGGACTGGAATGCTTCTCTTATTAAACTCTGAACGGCAGGACACAGAGACTGGCTATATCGACGTGGGCGGAATGTATCTCCTCTGCGCAATTACTCTTAAGCTATGGCAATGCTGATTCAAACTGGGCCGCAAGACTGTCTGTCTCTTCACCTTACGTAGCTCCTTACTAATCTTTTCCATTGATTGACTGTGAGCAAAAGCGCTCTCTTTTATTCTTATCGTATTTGGTTCATTCATGTTTGTGCATCCATTAGGTCAACAGTGCGGTTAGAAGCAGGACAACCGACAAAGAAAGAGAAAGAAAAGTAATTAAGGAGAATGTTAATGAAATACATATTGACCAAAGGTTAAAGAAATGACTTCATTACTAAATGCACACAAATCACTGAAAAAGGGTTTCATTGCAGTTTCCAGTCAAAAATACTTTATCCATAATCAACATCAAAATACACCATTATGGCTCCGGAACATTTCAAGGTGACAATGAAAGTATTATGAAAGTGAGTATCAAAACACCGTTACAAATCAGACCTTTAACACAACCTGAAATCACACCACAAGCCATAAATCTGTGTTCCCCATTTTTCTCTCAGGTCTTCAAAGCTGCAAACCTTCAAAGCTGCAACAATCTATAAGAGCTCAGTCCTGAGGTAGTGCTGAGTCCTGGGCTTCCCCTGGGGGGAGCTGGGCAGGCTGGGGGGTTGTCGGTCGTGGTCGCCCATACACACCGCCACAAAGAACAGCGTCCCTCCGATCACCAGCGCGAGCCCGGCAAACCAGCCGGAGAACATGGCCTCCCCAAACTCCCAGCGCGGCACCACATCTGGCAGGCCCTCGTTCCAGAACTCCACCACGGTCACGTAAGCCACGATGGAGACAGGGGCCAGGGTGGTGAGGCCCGACACCCAGGAGAGGAGCCCGCTGAGGATGAGCAGCCCCCTCTTCAGCCCCTGCCTCCCCAGGCCCAGCTCCACGCCGTCCAGCCCCGGGAAGGCCACCACCACGGCCAGCGCCCCGGTGCTTATGGACACCAGCATGAGGACCCTGGAGGCCAGCAGGTCCACGGGCAGAGCCATGATGGAATCGTAGGCCTTGCACTGCACCCCCACCTCCTCGGTGAAGATACAGGTGTGCCACAACCCCGAGTACCAGTTCTCCACCTCGTTCAGGTCTGAGTTCATGGTCTTCCACAGTGGGATGAAGGTGGTGATGAGGGTGGTGACCAGACCTCCGAAGGACACGAACAGAGCCGTCCTCTGCATGATTTTGGTGGTCAGGAAAACCATCTTCGGCCTCTCTCTCCCTGTATCTCACACGCCTCGCACGCTCTCGGTCTCTCTCCCCGGTGCTGCGTCCCAGTCAGAGTGCAGGTGGAGAGTGAGAGAAGACCGCCCCTGCCCTCCTCCTCAGGTAGCTCCCCCCGCCCGCCCGTCCACCCTACCCAGCATCTTAATCAAACGCACAGGAAGATAAGCCCAGCTCTGTGCCATTACAACAGACATACTGTTTTGGCGTCGTGATAAATATCGTTGCAGAGAACAATGGCCACTGTTTTTAAATGAAACCAGATATGTCCAGAGGGAATCTGGGGTCTGAGGGTGGACGTGAGTAGCCTCCGATGAATGAAACAGGAGCTACTTGGGCATGAAGCAACAAACAAGGCCAAGAACTCTCCCGGGGGTGGTAAGACAGGTGGTCAAAGTCTTTTAAGTCTGTCCACCACTACCTCTTGCAGTAATGATCATTTCCAATTATTTGCTGATGTCACTGGTGTGGCTTTATGAGTTTGGGTCATTACCGCAGTCAAGGTGTCCTTTTTCTCCTTTGAGAAAATCGGATGACCTGCCAGGTGTCTCAAGTGTCGAGACCATGAATGGTACCTTGTGCTCACAGCAATCCTGCTTACAAAGGAGCCAACACTTAGTCGAGGGTCTTCGGTGAGTTTTTAAGATATCTGATTTGTAACTGGCATTGAAGAAGAAACTTGATCTTGGTTGTCAGCCTTGTCTTCGTTAACTTGAACACATGAATGCAAAACATCCTCTTCGTGAGTACAGAAAGTAATTTAGGAGGTACAGAAGTTACAGGACAGAAGTTACAAAGAAGATTGGAATTAGCAATCCGATCACTCTAACAAACCTACAGCTGGGTGTGTATGCATTAATACCCCTTGCCTATATGACTGGAATGTTCGTCTCACATAGGAAGCATTGTGCAAGCTTATCACCCACACATCAGACTGTGGAAGCCCAAATTGCTGAAGGTCACTGCTAATAGGACAAAGGTCAAGGATGAACCTGTCCTGAATAAGCTTTGACTTCGGCCTCAACGGTTTTCTCGACCCCATGACTGACTTCAGATGCACCAAGACAGGAACCCATCTTGTCCACACACTGTTCATCAGATAAACAGTTCCTTAGTATTAGCAGCAGGTTCAACAGATTTGAAGACGTTAGCTCTGACACCTAACCTAAACGACTATCACTATCAGAAAGGCATGCTGCAGTAATGGCGGAACGACAGAGTCAGTTGGCCGGTGTGGCCGCGTAGGCAGGCACCGCCGTGACTCAGAGAATAGGCACCATTGTGCTAGACTTTGTCTTTTCACCATTCAGTTTCAAGCTGCTTCCATCAGTAGATATCAATCTTTTCAGACACAAACTCAATTTTACTTGGATCATTTATTTAAGGCATTGAATACATCAAGTGTATATTCATGAATAACATGTTGACAAAAGTAATAATATATATATATATAGTTATTATAATACAATAATACAAGTAGGTGAAATCATAACAGTATGCCTATAACCAATAAAACAGCCTACATAAAAAGGTACTGTACATACAGTACAAGTGTAACGTTACTATACAGGACATAGCCGTAGGCTGGGTTTGACCTTATATATCACATGAATGTAAAATAATGTATAAGGAGAACTATATATGAGGAAACAAATGCACAGGACACCTGGTGGTGTCTTGAGCAGAGACCAGAGGGAACTTTCATGCCAGTGAAATCTTCGGACAGAATTCTTGAGAGCTTGTCTGAGCCTCCACACGCTGAAACTCAATCGCTCCTCTCAGTTCTCTGAGATCAGAACTTTTCTGATCGATTAAAACAACCTCATAAAATCGTCCGCCAGCATGGATAAAACTCAAGGTCGCTGCCAAGATCCAAGGTCCAAAAGAACATCCAGACAGACAGAATCTGACCAGGAAGGAATGGAAGTGGTGAAGCATGGAGGGGCGAACAGAAACGGGAGGATACCGGCTCGTCCCTCTACAGTCCTATATGTCGGAGCCCATCTCAGCACACTGTTTGTCTGATATGTGCGTGGCCAGAGACTCGATGATGTCTAGCAGCAGCAGCTGGCTCAGGGACCTCAGGTTGGGAAGCTTGGACACCTTGGGAGGGGGGAGGAGAGCAAACCAAATCCAAACGTAAACAAACACTCGAGCACAGCCCTGGGATGGGGGCAGCGGCGGCAGCAACATGCTCATACGAAACCAAACAGGGGAGGGGGGGAGGAGGGGAGAAGGAATACAAATAAATAAAAATAAAGACCCCCAAAAAATAATAATCTTAACGTTAAAGTGAACTTTGCGAGGCTGCGTTAATGCTAGTGTTGCTATGTAAACAAAGTGCTCCGTCGTGTTTTCGTTGGTTCTTTAAAACAAACAACACTCCGATCGGCACTGTGACCCAACGACATGGGCGGGGGGATAAGGTGCTTGTTCAGCCGGCCGGGCTGTGAACTGTCTCTCCCTGAGGCAGAGAGAGAAAGGGTGGTCCACGGAGGGGTGAAGGGGGGGTCGGGTTCCCATTACGAGGGTCCGGGGAGGGGAAAGAGGTGGTGGGGAGGGGGGGGGTTATATCTCAGTTGCAGAGAGGGGGGGGGCAGCACCGCGCCAAGGCTCCAGAGACCAGCCCACCCACCTTGATGAACTGGTGGACGATGATGTGTAGGCAGTGCTTCTTCATGTCCAGGGCCTGGGTCTTGTCTGCAGCCTCCAATATCTGAGGGGAAGGGGGGGGGGGGGGGGGGGGGGGGGGGGGGGCACAGAGAGAGGGGGGTCTGAAGCAGCTGTCCTTCCCCGGGCTACATTCTAGGAGGCGGAGCCAGGGGCTTTGCCAGGGGGACGACCCATGACCAAGGTTTTTGAAGACAGGTTTTTACCACCACGGCGCAGAATCAGGACCAGGCGGCTCCGAGACGTCATCCCAGATCAGGACCACGTCAGGCCGATCGCAGAGAGGGCGCGCTCGGGTCGCATGCACAACCTGACACGTCGTCATGGCGACGACGGGACGTGCGTGCAAAAAAAGACCCCAAATGCATGTCGGAACCCAAACCAGATACCTGCAGGACGTTCTCCACTGTGACGTTCATCTCCAGGTTCTGCTTGCAGTAGGCCTGGAGTCTGTTGTTGGAGAACCCATAGTAATATGGAGCTGCAAACAGGTAGCTGACAACATGAGTGAAGGAAACACACAGCAGGAGTCTCAGCCAGGACACACACTGACGGAACAGACCATCAGAATAGGAGCCAAACTAAAAACGCAACAACCATTAATGCACCAATAAGTAGACGCTTTTATCCAAAAAAACCTACAGAGGGGAATTTGAACCTAAGTCAATGACCTGCAGTTAACTGCTCTAACCACTGAGCTGTTTCCCCTCCCCACGACAGGGATGTGAGTGGAGGGTGGTGGAGGAAGGTGGTGGTGGAGGAAGGTGGTGGTGGAGGGTGATGGGTGGTGGTGGAAGTGGGTGGTGGAAGATGGTGGAGGGTGGTGGAGGAAGGTGGTGGTGGAGGGTGATGGGTGGTGGTGGAAGGTGGTGGAGGGTGATGGGTTGTGGTGGAAGGTGGTGGAGGGTGATGGGTGTTGGAGGGTGGTGGTGGAGGGTGGTGGTGGAAGGTGGTGGAGGGTGATGGGTGTTGGTGGAAGGTGGTGGAGGGTGGTGGTGGAAGGTGGTGGAGGGTGGTGGAAGATGGTGGAGGGTGGTGGAGGTGAAGGATACAGGGAGTCTTCTGGAGGCATGTTGACGTCTCCGTAGTAGATGTAGCGCAGCATGGACTCAAAGGCCTGCTTGCTTGGCACCATCTCCCCGATGGAGATGTTCACCTGGCCGTCCTCTGGCATGAAGGAGCGGAACATGGCCTCAAAGTAACTGGAAATAATCATCATAAATAAGTTGGAGAAGGAGCAAGCGCCAACAGTCATTGCAGGTAAACGTTAAGGAGACTAGTGATGAATGATGTTAAAGATAAGATAAACGTGGCAAAAGAATTCTAAGCGTGCGATGATGTGAAAAGTTTCGATTCATTTCAAATGGTGAGGAAATCAAATGCATTGAAGTGAGTTTGTTTGGCTCTTATCGTTTTTTTTTTCAGCATTCACAAAGAATTTGACATGTTGCATTCTTCTGGTTGTTTGGCATGCATGCGGTAGCACACCAGTACGCATACAGTAGAATGCGAGTGTGCACTCAGCAGTATGACTGCGTACCTGGAGCGGGCGGCCAGTATGGCTTTGTGGGCGGGGCGCGGGTGTCCGTCCAACAGCAGGATGATGTCACAGAAGTCCAGGCCGCCCCCCTCCAGGTAGGCCTTCATGTCCTGGACCAGGGAGGTCCCTATGTCCACCGGCTGGTCCGAGTACACCCGAGGAGGAGGCTGCTGCTTCCGCCGCACGATCTCCACGATCAGCGCCGTGGAGAGCCGCTCAAACTCTTTGGTCATGATCACCTGGTTGAAGTGAGTCTCCTTCACCACGAAGTTCAGGCAGTGCTCCTGCGGGTGAAGACAGAGGAGAGGGTGAAGATCGGGGGGGAGAGGGGGGGGGGGGGTTCATCTTCTGGGGAGTTCCCTCCATCTTTACGGCTGGGTTTCTCCTGGAATGTGCTGACCTTCAGCTGGTCCAGCTGCAGCTTGTTGGCGTTCTCGCACACGCTCAGGACGTTCTGCAGGTCGACGGACGCCTCAATGTACTGCACGCACAGCTGCTCCAGACGAGACAGCTTGAAGCTCAGAGCCAGCTTGTAGACGTCCATGATCAGCAGGACGTCCTGGACGTGACCTAGAGGGCGACACGCCACCTTCCAGAGCAACTGCAGATAACGATCGGCAAAGTGTGCGCGTGTGTGTATGTGTGAGCGCTCACCTCGACGAGGGTACAGGATCTTATCCGTGTAGAGGAACTGCATGAGAACCTCGAAGGGCTTGGCCTCGGCCTCCCTGATGGACACCTCCAGGAGAGGCTGGGCCCCCGAGGGCCGGCTCACACACGGGAGGTCCCTGGGCCCTGGAGGGGGGCCCTCCTCGCTCTCCTCACAGCTCTCCGGCTTGTTCTTCTGTGAACGCACACACACACGCGCGCACGCAGGGGGGAGTCGACACCATGCACATTTGGAGGGGAAATTAGTTGCTGTTTTTGTTTGTGTTGCAGTGGAGGCGTGTCCAGACTGACCTGTCTCTGTCTGTCCCGAGCCTGCAGGATCTTCTTACGCAGCCACTGGCATCTCGCCGTCACTATGGCGATGTGACCCAGAACTCTCTCCTCCCTCTGCACGCAGGGACAGAGAAGGAGATGAAGAAGCTCTCCACAACATCCCCCCCCCCCCCCCAGCCTACATCCTCCCCTTCCATCACACAACGTGACAGACATGAGTACCCACCTCCCCCAGGATGAACTCCACATCACAGAACTGCCTGTTCTCCCAAAGCTTGCCATAGTCCTCGTGAAGGGTGCACCTGGGGTAGCATGAAAACTGCAGCCACATGGGGAAAATAAATAAAGAAGGATAGGTACATTAGATAAACACACAGATTAGACTGACAGATAGACAATTAGATGGACAGGCTGATATGCAGGAAACGTCAAGCCGATATCAGATTTTGAGGGTTTCTTCAGAGTTCAGACGGTTAGAAAGGCCCACCTGGAAGCGGTACATCTCGCCGCTCCGCACGTTATTGTCCACCGTGCCTCCGAAGACGTACATGGCGTTGTGGATGACGGCGGCGGCGTGGAACAAACGCCCGCTGGGCATCTGAGGAGAGGCAGAGAGAGGGTTAGGAGGCCTGGCGCTTCACAGACCCCTGCGGGAGGGCCTGGAGGGTGATCCTTGAAAAGTGACTGGAGGAAAAGAGAAAAGAGCAAAGCAGATGAGATCGGCGTTTGTGGGAGAACAGGCGTGAATGAGGCCCCCGTCCAACCCATTTGTCACAGTTTTAAAACCAGTGGTTAGTGACTTGTGTTCTGTGAACTTGAGGCTGGGCTCGTTGACAGCAGTCAGTTAGCCACACACACTACGGCTATGGGTCTGTAAACACGCTAACTAAACTTGTTTTCACCCCGTTAATGACCACATGCTCAAATTAGTGTGCCCTGTTCGTCGGAGCAGAAATGAAGACATGTCAGAAGAACACACGTTTGGGATTTTAATGAAGGTATTTTACCACAATTGACCCTTGAGATGAAGTCATCTCGTTTCCGAGGGGATCCTGGGAAGGGTTGAGAGAACAGTCGTACTTCAAAAAAAAAAAAAAAAGCATCGAATGCTACATAAACAGGAAACAGGTTAGTGACGACACTCCGCGAGTCATAATACACAGCCGGCAGAGCGGCATGGTACACAGCCGGCAGAGTGGCTGTGTAGGGGGCGCACCTCGCTGTCCAGGCTAGGCTGGACCACCTCCCAGCTCTGGGAGTCCACGTCGTAGCTGTGGAGCTCGTTGGGCAGCGTGTTGTCAGCCGCCCCGCCGAACACATAGAGATGGCGGTCGAAGGCCACCATGGTGTGGCCGTAGCGCCTCTGGGGCGGGGGAGGGGAGCCCCGCAGGAGGTGCTCCGTGGGGATGCGGGTCCACCTGAAGGGGGACGGGGCACAGGCTGGGTCAGACCACACAGTTAAACCTTCTTAAACCTTGATAAACAAGCTCACGTTTCACTTTAGACGTGTGTGTGTGTGTGTGTCCGAATAGCATGTTTTGAGTCTGTGTATTCCTGACTGGGAATGGGTTTCAGTCTGGTTTGGAGCTGGACTTAAGGACTCACATGTGGCCCTTGAACTCGAACTGGAAGAGGTTGTTGGTGATCTTGGCTCCGCTCTGGCCAGAAAACACAAACATCTTGTTCCTGCACACGGCCACTGGGAAGTTGCAGCAGGACGGAGGGATCTCTCCACTCTGAGCGATCTGAAACACACCGCGGCACATCCAATATCAGTGTTTCCCGCAGCACTTTTCAGTTAAGGCGGCCGCCTAAGCAACACACGCCTGCCGCCTTAACTACTTAGTCAAAAATAAAAAATGTATAGCGGTATCCGCCGTTGTTCTGGTTTTGACCCTTCCATTCCAAACTCTGATCAACACCAGTCTCCTTTCTCTGCAGAACGCATTGGTCTATCTATCGCACAAACTGATGTTTCGTGGGGTTGTTTTTGTAAAAGTGATGGAGGTGTGTGTTCCGAGTGTGTTCTCCTTCTCCGGCAGAATGTTCCGGACTCTCACCTCCTCCCAACAAGCATGCTCTCGGTCCTGGAGACTGATGGTCCACATGTCATTCAACCTGCAGACGGGGAACAGACAAAACGCTCGCCACATCAGAGACTACTGCACTCTTGTGGAATGTGGCAAACAATTGATTTCGTACTACCTGGCGTTCCCATCATAGCCAGCGAATATCCAGAGTTTATCACTGTAGACTGTAGCCCCGTGGGCTGACCTGGCCACAGGCAAACTGAAACACAGGGAAGGTCCCGTCACTGCCTGTTATAATGTTCAGGCATGGAGGATTAGGAAAACATGGCAAGATGTTCTTAATCTCTTACCTGCCCTCAACTTTCCACTCAGTCCACTGTCCTGTTGCGAATTTGTATTCAAAGAGGTCATTTTTGTTTTTCAAGTTGGAGTTGGAGTAGATATCGCCCGTATAACCCCCTGAAAACAGACAAAACATTACCACCAACAACAAATGTTAATTGCTACGCAGGCTGTGACATCCGAATGACTGCGCAAACTCACCGAATACAAACATGCTGCTGCCATACACCACCGCGGAGTGATGGTACCTGGGTGCCGGCGGGGTGCCCGTGGTGAAGGCTCTGCGACACAAATCAAGCGCAATACGTTAAGATTGTTCGCTGATATTGTAAAACGAGTATTTAGATGGGTGCATTCCATTCTTACCGACACCATGAGCAGTCTTTGACGTCAAAACGTAACAGATCGTTCAGCATGTTTTTCCTATGTGCCGGGTTAAGAACGTACAAGTAAAACAACACACCGGGTTTCAGTAGACATGTTGCGAACTACAGTAACGCTATCACAACAATGTTGTTGTCTTACCCATTGTCTCCCCCAAACACATAAATGGCATCCCTGTATGCCACCACGGTGTGTTTACTGCGCCTGTGTGACGTGAAGAGTTCATGGATTAATACATTGTGGCATGACCAAGAACATTCATCTTGCACTAGCTAGCGAAAGGAATGTCTTGTGAGATTAGCTGTCCAGATTACCTTGCCCCAACAAATTCGTCACACGGCGGGAGCCTTCTCCAACGATGAACGGTCTCGAAAGGGCCAAAATTAAGTGTCAGGTATTCCACGCTGTCCGAACAGCTGTGGTCGAAATCAACACTTGGGGCAACTTTGGATTTACAAGACATGGTTGTCGCAGGAAACCATCACGTTCAATCAGTCACACTGAGATGAGCAAAACAAGTCTAACGAATAAAGATCAGAAGCCGTTTGTGATGGTTTTGGTGAATTTGCTGCGAACTGCAAGGCATTTGGCATCAAATACTCCTCGAAAAAACTGTAGCAAAACACAACCAAGACATTACAATAGGAAAATATTAGCCTAGCTGTTAGCTAGAAACTAGCTAGATTTACAACGCAACAAAACGAGTGACAGCGAAAGGGAGCTATCTAGGCCAGCTAACGTCACCCTATCTAAGTCTGCTTTATAGTATGATAAACTTATTACAGTTCATTTTGTTTAAAACTAGCTAGCTATCTTTGTTTTAGTCGTTAGTGTGTGTTCTAAAGCATAACAAGAACGGTCGTCCACCCACGCCCCTAAATGATTGCTGGAAATTGTAGTTTATCAAGAACACCTTCCAATTCACGAGGCTTTAACAAGAACCACAGTTCCCCTTCACCTAATTCCTTCCTGGTACAAAACCACAGAATAAGTAGCGAAGGAAATATTTGACCAATCACTATAAGGAAAGTGATCAGCTGTTTTTCTTTCTGCATAGTGTGTACGGTCGCCCCCTACTGGTATACAATGTAGACATGCTCCCAAAGTATCTTAAAGTTGTTCCAAAAGTTAAATAAGGATAATCCATTTATTATGTATTTCAACGTTTCATATACAATCTTGAAAAACACAACAGAGATTGAGGTGTTTAATTTGTCTTTACTTGTTGAAGACACAGAGAGATTATCGATAGAAAAGATTTGCATGAGTGTGAGGAAATTCCTTATTTGACCTTATTTGGCCCAATAAAAGAGGTTCTTGCATGTTTATTCTTGATCAGCATTGTGCTACCATCAAAAACGATCTAACATCAATAAAAATAAGAAGTTAAACCCCACTCAACACCAATATGTTTTAAAAGGGGAAAAAGGTACTTTAAGGGATACTTATCACCATGTGTTTCAGATTGTGAGGTCAACTTTCTAGCACCCATCGGAAACATTTTATTTTTTAAAACAGGTAAATGGAGTCAATACATTTGACATTAAACAAAAACAAAAGTTCACAAACCCACGATTGAAGACGCAGCCATAACACAACAAACATAAAACACAGAACTAACGACATTCACACTGTGACAGCCTGTTCCAATCCCCCTTCACATCACTGTCACAAACACTAAACACTTCTCCTGAACACTTCTAACACCTCATTCTCGAATAGTGAATTGGCCCCTTTTGATCAGGTCTCTGATCACCAGTTGATGAGATCTCTCACATGGCCCCACAGCCTGGTGATCCACAGGTTGACCCCTAGCTCTGTCAAGTATTGCAGTTCTGGAGTAAGCATCTTCCGGCACATCTTCCGGTAGGCCTTGTCCACATTCTTCTTCAGGTTGTAGCCCATGATAGACTTCTCACCGATAGGCTGCCAGGGCTGCATGGCAGTTTCCTGGATACTCCCCGCCTCCACGGCGTGGCCGCCCTCAATGCACATGGCCGCCATCTCGGCGTTCCTCCTCTTCAACTCGGCCACGTCGTCTGCCATGCGCTTGTGTCCGTACGCCTTTACCTTCCTCCAGAAGGTGGCGTTGAAGTGTCGGTAAAGCTTCCAGTCGACGGCGTTCCACTCGCGGGCCTTGGCCCTCAGCTCGGGGGTGAGTTTGGACACGGTGGAGCCTTTGCGAGCGTTGAGTTTGAAGAAGAGCAGGTCGTCCATCTCCCAGCAGAGGGCGTCCTTGAGCAGGATCAGGGACTCCTCGAAGTGCTCCACCAGCATGACCAGGTGGAAGCGCTCGGAGATGACCCTGATACCCTCCTCCACTCTGGGATCGCCCGGGGCCAGAGTGTTGTCCTGCCCAAAGTCAAAGAACAGCAGGTTCTTGAGGTAGAAGGAGTTGAAGCCCTCCGGGTCAAAGTAGTGACGAGGATCACGCAGGAACTCGGCCAGCTTGTCTTCGCCCGGAATCTTCCACGTCAGAGGCACCAGACGGCCAAAATAGTGGAAGGAGGATTCGAAGAGCTCGGCTGGCTCTCTGAGGATGGTGACGTAGGAAGTGTCTGTGGGGAGCACTCTGGCCACCTCAGGGGCATTGAAGCGCATGTGGTTACACATGATGTTAAAGCACATCCCAGGTCTGTAGTCCCTCACCTGGGAACGCTGGAAAGACGAGGGGTAGAAGAAGTCATTGCGGCTGTCGGGGAAGGCAAACTTGAGCCTGTGCTTCTCTCCGAAACGGAAGAGGATGTTGAGAAGCGTGCTGCTGGCCGTCTTGTGGGTTTTCATGAACAGGATGTCCACTTTGGGAGTGCAGAGGCTGGCCTGTCCCGGGAGACGCTGGGAGCTGTTTGTGATTGACGAGGTGTGTGGTGGGGTGGGACGATGCGCACAGGAATAAGGCACAGGAACCCTAAAAGATAAAGAGAACACAGTATCTAGACTCAAGCCACCATGTCGCTATAGTAACTGTACACTGCACATCTATAACCAGTACACAGAATGTCATTGGGAAGACTTCTGGGTTGGAAAAGGTCTTACTCTGGAAGGTTGAGGTGGACCTGAGGAGCAGACAGGCAGTAGAGCAGGATCATGCAGCTAGTGAGAAGGGTACCCAAGACCAAGCCTTTACACACGGACCTCCACTGTCTTCCCTGCTTGACAACCATGGTCAGAAGTAACAGACTGTCTGGAGGAGAAAGTTGAGAGAATAAATATTTCAAATGTTTTGTAAGGATTATTTATCAAGGTGAAGGGGCTGAAGCCAAGTTGATGTGTTTGTCTGATTACACCGGGGTCTCATGTGTCCAATTATTGTATTCAATGATGCCTACGGCTGTTTAAACTCTTAAACTGGGAGTGTGTTTACCTAGGCAAATACATACAGTTCTTAAAGCACATGCAGATGAGATGAACCTGAATATAAGAGATGAGAGATGAGATCAACCTCAGTGAGAATAGTGTATTGACTTAATGTCATTATTCCAATTGTGCTGACACAATAGTTATACCTGTTATCTGGTGTACCTTGTCTTCCCATGCCATCCATCTCTTTGTTTAATATTGCAAGACAGTGGAAAGTGATCCTTCCAACCCCGGCTACTCTCGTTGTGGTGTGTAATGAGATCTGTACAGTGTCATGCCTTACTCAGCATTAAAAAGTAACATGGAAGACACACTGAAGCACAGCAGGGAGTCAAGATCCTACACCAATCAATAAAACATCTTCTTTACCGTTAAAGCTACAAAACAAAATCATTTTATTGATCCTGTAAACAAGCCAAGTCAGAGAATACCCTTTTGTCAGACGAGTTAATCTACAAGAACAAGTAAAACATGTTGTATTGACGTCAATCAATTTGCGTGTGAACAGACGACTCATTTTGCTCTAAAAGTTGTCTGCCCCAGATATCGGGTAAAAGGCCTGTGTTTTCTCATTCTTTGTCTCTGACCGTGAAGGGCTCTTTGTGGGGGCGTGATAGGGAGCTTTCTCCCTGCTCTGAGCCCAGCGAGACAGAAGACACTGAAGAGCTCGTCTGGATACAAGGTGCTTGACTGGAGCGCTGCCTCTATAAGCCCTCAGTATGGCGGGCCCCCCGGGGGGCCAATAACAAGCACCTGCCATCAGACTGTTTACCTTCCTCTCTCCTGATGAGGGTGTTGCTTACCTGAAGACCCATTCACCATTAATCCTTTTTTAATTGTGGTTCGTTTTGGTATAGAGCTTAATTGTGGTCATGTTGCTTTGCCATGTTTTTGAATGTGTCACTCAATAACTCAATTTACTCTGTGGTTCCTGCTAAGTAATAGCAGGAACACAATATGTGAGTTATAACATAAGCATTAATTATAAATTGTAAGCTCTAACTTTCAGGGGCAAAAGTGCATGTTGACAGTTTCATCACAGACAGTGATTGTACAGTAGATAAACCTCAAACAGAAACTTTTCTGGCTAGAGAATTCACAAAAATAGTTTTAAGCTAATTTATTTTCCTACTTCCTACGAACTGACACATAATAATGCCTAATAACCTGATAATTTGATGCAAGTACATAAAACAAACATACGTACGTTTTACCCCACTGCTTTCCTTCCACCACTCCGAACATATAGGGACGCCAACAGACACTTTACCCTCTGGCGCAGTAATAATCGTTCAGTCCTCTGATAGCTGTTGCTCCACCAGATGCATAGCTCTGAGTGGACAACCCTGGTATCTGCCCCTGAGCCACTGCAGTCTCAGAGAAGCTATCAAGTCCACTGGTGGCCAGATCCTGAGACAGACATGTCGTCAGGAGTCTCACCCAGTCCCTGCGCTCTCCTTATCATTCATGCAACTTTGCAAGATCCATTCACCCGGCAGGTGGTTTCTCTCTTTCTCTCTTCCCCCCTCCCTTCCTCCTTTCGTCTGTTCATGCAGAGCGCTCGTTTAGGGCCTCCTCCTCCTCTGCTTGTTCTATTTTCAAAAACGAGGACTGACCCAGCACCTCTGAGAGGCTCAGACAGTCACCTGTGACGTCAGCTTCCCCTTGTCAAGGGACTCGCGCTTGTCAGTGTGTGTGTGTGTGTGAAATGAGAGATGGCCCGGCGGGGGGGAGGAGGAGAGAAAGAGAGAGAGAGAAAGTAAGAAATGAAGGCGAGAGGGTGTAGCTCTATGGCCCCTATTCTCTGTCTACACACAGGCTGCTATTGAGAGCGGACACTGAAGTCTGAGCTGCAAGCTGATCGCAAGCAGCAGAAAAGGAACAAAGGTCCAAACCGAGTCACAAAGGCCTCAATTGTGACATTCGATATAGAATCTTACAGTCGTGCTCTGAAAGCATAGTTATGAAGCAGATAAAGCATGTTCATGGTAAAAGACAGTTTGTTACATACGACTGTAAAACATCGTAGTAAAGCAGAACAGTTGTTTTTCTATGGATGAAGTTTGCAGATGTACACATGAAATGGATGTTGTATTTCCCGCCGTGGATTTGCTCTGACTTGTAGTCTCTGTAGGCGTAATCGTGGGAATTCGATAATGTATTTTAAAATCCGAGTCATATCATTGCTTGATAGTGGGTTATCATTAGACAACCATCTGGAGTATGTCCTGTAGTCTGGATATTTTTATCTATCCTTTAAAACTGCACACATCCATACCACAACAGTAGGATTGTCAATGGAGAGTGTAAAGATAGACCTCCAGCTAGAGACTGATGAGTTAATTTGGCACTGGGAGCAAGGATGCAGCAATATGTGGTCATACACCCCTGGTCAACAACATGGTTGGAGATGGAGGGAGGGTCTCATTCCTCACTGTTGTCCTCTCTCTGCACCAGCAACCCAGCATCACATTGGTCGTCTCCCCACCCCAGCGTCCGGCAACAACACTCAGGCTATTGTTGAGCACCCCTTAGTGCCAGGCTGAGCCCCGGACTGGGCGGGCACGCAGGGAATGCAGACGAGGCACGCGGCAGGGGGCGTCGGCCCCACCAATGACTGAGGAGCGAGGGGGTGCATGACTGGCCTGGCCCCTGGCCCATTGAGATCACAGCTTCATCACAGGGGCCCAGGAAGGCGGGGCTTTGTCGTCATCACCGCCCACCTGACCCTGATTCCGACCAATCACTCAGCCTCCCACACACTGACTCCACGGCGACCTCGACCTCCGAGCCAATGAAGATGTTGAGCCCTCTGGCCTTAACTCCAGCACGTTTCCTTCAACCACGTAAGAATCCATGCATGTTATTCTGACTTCTGGACAGCATCAATCATTATTTACTTTGGCACCACGCCGTTTGGGAGAACATGCAAAGTATATGCTTTTGCAACAGGAGATGGATGCAGGTGTCACATGTAAATGTTCCACAAGTTTAAATGTACGTGTAGCACATGTACATTTAGTGGTTGGTGAGGGTTTAAATGTCTGGTTTGTTATTGGCAGTAGAACACATCAGGGTATAAAATTGACATTGTTACAAAACAAAATATTTAAACAAGCACTTTTTACTGAAGTATCCAACTCCATTTAATAAGTGTTACAACAGATTAAAATGACTGGAAACGGCTGAAAGACCTTGATGGAAAACTGCGTGCCAACAGTCCTTTCTCACACATTTCCCTCACTGGGACGACTCTCGAAACACGACACGCAAACCAGGACAAACCCACATCCTCCCTCGTGGGACTCTCTGCATGATAACAAACTCAGGAGTTTCATGAGATTTCAACCGCTGATGTATGCAAGTCACATACAAATACAATACGAGTCCTTTTTGTGGTCGACGTTCTCTCCTATTGTTTCTTGGCCTTCTTCTTCTTCTTGTCCGGCTTGCTGGCTTCGTCGTGGGCTTTTCTCTTGGCTGCCAGCTTGTTTGCCTGTCATGTGAGAGAGGATGTAGTTAATGAACAGCGATGAGGGCAGTGAACCTACCGGCGTTCGAGACTCAAACCAAGGTTGTGTCATCACTGCAGAGGTTATCGTTTCACATGCGAGCATTCCAGAACCAAGCCTTTCGCCCGCGTTAACCATTATCCCTTAAAATGTTATTGACTGGGAGGCAAACAATGATTTTAGTTCCATATCTTATGTATTCCTAGAGGTGTGTGAGATCACTGGAACAGTCTGTTCTCATGCAGACAGGTGACCACAGATGATTGGCAGCAGAAGGTCGTTAGGGCAACCCACAGTCACGGCGACTAGCGCTGCTCACCTCGCGGACTGTCCTCTTCTTGCCGAACATGATCTTGTCGTAGAGGTGCTTCTCCTTCTTCTTCATCATCATGATGGCCAGCCGTTTCTCCTCAGCCTTCTCCTCCTGGTCCAGACGCGCGCGGTTCTCTGCCTTCATCTTGCCTGGAGTCACTTTCACGGGGAGGGCCTGAGGGGGGGAGAGAGGACGTTCTCAGTCAGAACAACGCGTCTGACCTCAGCTTTGGGCGGTTCTCCATCCCGGCTCCACCAGGTGAAGACAGACAGCGGGCTGACAGCCACCTACCTTCACCTGGGTTCTCCTGTTCTCCATCTCCTTCAGGTTCTTCTCATCTGCCACCTCCTCATCCTCCTCCTCTTCTTCTTCTTCTTCGTCATCATCATCATCGTCGTCCTCCTCCTCCTCCTCTTCCTCCTCCTCCTCTTCTTGTCCTGGGGTTAAAGTAAAACAAAATCAAAATTGACGTTCAAAATAAATAATTACACTTTCATCATCGATATTTATATCGAAATATTTGTCTGGAGCAGAAGGCCACAGTGATGAGAGCGTGAGGAAGAGAGAGAGAGGCCTCTCACCAGGCTTCTCTCCGCGCTGCAGGGCCATCAGCTTCAGCTTCTCCGGAGGCACATAGTCCCCGTCTTTCTCCTCCACGAAGGGCGACAGGTGAGGGGGCAGGGTCACACCCAGAAAGTAGTCCTCCACCGGCAGCAGGATCTTGGCGTTGACACAGTCAAACACCCACTGCGGCTGGATGTAGTACCTGCACAGATGACACACCGAGATCACGATTCCAGAGCGTTGCAAGGCTGGTGGGCTGAGGCAAAGGCCTTGTGACCGAGGAAGTATCTACGCTCAGTTACCAGGGCGACAGGCTCTGTCGTGACCTTGTGACCTCACCCTCCAATGACACAAAGAGACCCTGCTATACTGGCATCCTGTGGGTGGGGGCAGAGGGGGGCAGTGGGTGCCCCGCCCACAAGATGCCAGTACAGCAAGGTTTTGAACCCTCTCTAGAAGGATTAACCATCTGAAAGAGACCATTGTGGGGGGGAAAACTACCATAATTATTCCATTTAGACTTGAATATGGAAAAAGGCCAGCCTGATATGGCCGTAGTCCAACGTGTGTGTGAGTGTTGCTTCCCTACCTGTTGATGTACTGTTTATCCATGTTGGGTCTGTCCACTATTTGGTGGGTAATGGTCTGATCGGTCATGTTGTACGTGGCTCCGATACATTGTGACTTGTCCCAGGACACCTGGCCACCGAAACACCTGAGTGGGACCAGGGATGAAGACAGGAGAGGACCCTCAAGACCAGGTCTAACAGTCCAAACATCTACAGCCTGTAGTGTTTTCAAAGTATGGTGTGAACTTATGGGAACATCTTGTAGTGGGAGCAGAGCTGGGTCTCACCTCAGGACGAATGCCAGGGACTCTCTGGGCACCTCTCTGTTGACGAAGAACTTCAGACCTTCGAAGATCCTCTTCTGGGCCTCCTGCTCCTTCTGTTCCTTCTCTTTGGCCTCCATGTTCTCTATGTCCTCCTACGGGGGAAAAAAAGGATTAAATTCAACACGGGCCTGTCGTGAAGATAACAACTGTTTGGTTTCATCATTTTCATTTACAAAGCCCTCTCGCTTAGCAACCCGAGAGTGCTCCCCTGTCCAACACCTCAATTCATCAGAGTATTCAGCCAGTCTAGTGCTCGGTCCCTACAGCCCACGCACCGCCTCCCTCCCTCCGGTTATTTCTTTGGCCATGCAGGATTGGTTTAAGGGATCGTGGATGGCGGGGATGGTGTGGATGCCGTGGATGGTTGGGATGGCGGGGAAATGTGCTCACCCCGTCTGCCGGGAACTGGTCCATCTGCCCCTCCTCCTCCTCGGCAGTGGACACCACCCGCGCCAGGCTGGCGCTCAGGGCCGACAGTTTCTGGACAAAAACGAGACGCCGCGGAGCATGAAAAGAGACTCGTGCAAACACAGAGATAACCACAGCACAGCTTGACGGAAACACAACGGAGAAATGGCGGTTGGTGGTCCTACCTCCAGGTAGCTCTCTGAGTCCATGGCGTAGTCTTCCTCATACTCTGCCTTCAGGTCTGTCTCTGCTTTGCTGTCCATCTGAGGAGAAGAAGAAAAAGACACGCTTGGATAAAGCTCTCTGGACACGAGACACAACTTGCACGTCAAGGACAAACTTCCTTTCGCTACAATATAGTACACTGTCTAACACAAGTTAAAGACAACAGGGGTGATATGTCCAGCTGGATGTTAGGGGGAAGGTCAGAGGTCAGAGGGCGGGTACCTTGGGTGGATAGACCAGGTTGAGGGTCTGGTAGAGGCGGAAGTTGATGAACCCCAGAAGGGTTGTATACATCTCTGTGAACGTGGCCATGACTCTGTAGTCCACGTCTGTGGGATGCTGCCAGAGAGAGAGAGGTACAGGTGAGGGCTACAGGCCATCCAACATGGCCGACAACATGTGCTCCAGAAAATACACTACCTGAAAACATCTCATAAACCATGTACCGTCAAGATTTATGAAGAGATCCATAAAAAGTATTTGATGATTAAAGAAAAAGACTGGGTTAAAGAGATACTGCACAGCCTGTCTATACAGAGTTGACCAGCAGAGTGGAATATGTACAGTAAAACTTTTTTCTTTGTCTGATCTGTCTGTGCCACAACCACAAAAATCATGGGAACCGATCCAGATATGGATCTTTAAGCAGACAGCAAACTAAGGTGTAAAAAGTACAAAACCTTACAGACTGACATGCATTCACCTCCAACAGAGCATGTAGAGGTCAAGTCAAAAGAACAACTGCTTAAGGAGAGGCTGCAAGCCAACAACATCAGTTAGGTCCTATTGGAAAGAGTTATCATCACTGGTTGGTTATCTTCACTTCATACTTACATCATGAGCAAACTGGTAAGGAACCAGCCATGTGACGGTCTGTCCAAGAACCTCTGCTTGATAGTAGATCCCCTTTATGGAGAGGAACACCTGTCAGGGAAAACCAAAGCAAGTTAGATGTTTACAGGCAAAACCCCAGTCCAGGTTTACACAACCACATCTGTGGGGGTCAGATGGCTGAGCAGTTAGGGAGTCGGGCTATTAATTAATTGATTTCGATTCCCGGCCATGCCAAATGACATTGTGTCCTTGGGCAAGGCACTTCACCCTACTTGCCTCGGGGAGAATGTCCCTGTACTTACCGTAAGTCGCTCTGGATAAGAGCGTCTGCTAAATGACTAAATGTAATGTCCTCACAAGAACAACATACCAAAACATGCGTTTTGCATATTTGTCAATATAAACAAAAGACTAAAAAATCGCATGAACGCTCTAACGCATGAAAAGATCCTGTCTCTGTATGACAAGCTTAATTTTGAGCCAGAGAGGTCTGCCAGTAGCATGACAAGATCCTGTCTCTGTATGACAAGCTTCATTTTGAGCCAGAGAGGTCTGCCAGTAGGCCGGATACCCTTACCTTTCTGAGGGAGCGAGACGTGATAACAAAGTTCATCCACTCCACACTGAGGCGTCGGCACAGCGTAATGGTCTGAACGTGGCACTTCCCTGTGCGGGCAAACGTGGAGAACAGGAAGCACATGGACAGGGCGTCGTCGATGTCACGGACGGCATCGATGAACGTTGGGTACCTGACACACAAACAGGACGATGGATGTCAAGCCACTGTCTTGGAATCCAGCATGAGCAGACATGCAGTCCGCTGCCTCAGGCAGAGTTATTATGGCTCGTTAGTGCCCCCTGGAGGACAACTGTAAGCACTACACGAACACTTGGGAGTCACCTCTCCTTGATGATGTGGTCCAGTTTATATCCTGGTTTGTTGTCCCTCAGTCTTTCCACTCCTGTCCATTCTGACTTTCCGTAAGCCTTCCGTAACTTACGCACAAACACCTGCAGAGCACAGAATGTAACAAATATATTGTTTGATTAAACGCCAGAGCAAACTTAAGTTCTTGACTTTTATTTTCGTAAAAAGATTTAGACAGAGGACGGCCATAACAACGTCAAACATGCCAGGACACCTTAGCATTACCTTGTACTCCCTGAACTTTCCTACGATGGGTTCATGCAGGAGGAAGCGGATGTCTTTGAGCAGGTAGAACGTCCTCGGAGCTGTGGAGCCCTTGTTCACCTTCTTCTTGTGTTTGGGCTCGTGTGGATAAATGCCTTTCAGGATACACAGCCGTCTACGGAACAAATCGAAGAGTAAGTTTGAGAAGGACAGACAGGAAAAGGATGAACGTTTGCAGTTTGAAAGACACAGATGCACAATATTTGGACAATTAGAATTGGAGCTAGACATTAGCCATCAATAGCTACCTGAAATCTGCTAAACTCAGTTGAAGCTTCTTGCGAGCTTTGTTTCTGGTGATGTAGTTGGTGGCGGATCCCCTCTCATACTGGATCAGTCAATAGTTATTTAGCGCACAAACATAAAAACATAACGTTCTCTAATGATACATTAGATCTAGTACAATTGTATAACTAGCAAACTGGTTAGCTGGCTGTAGATTGCAAATAATTGAGACGCACATCATAGTTGACCAGTGATGTGATATTTCAAACAGAATATTTACATTGACAAAAAGCAATAGTACTTCGACAACATCCTCCAGATAGTTAACACGAAGTAACACGTCATATATACATGGATAGGAATCTTGCAAGCTAGTTAGCTAATAAATTCCTGGCAATACAGTTAGCTAGTGATGATGTTAGCCAACCAGCAGGCTAACGTTAGTTTTTGTTGAAACAGAAATTTGTTATGACTTTACACCTTGTGAACTTACTTTCTTTTTCTGAAGACCCCCCATTTCTTAAATGGAATGTGTGTGCCGTCAAATTGTTGATTCCGATTCTTTTTATTTTCTATACAATCATGTAAACACAACAGTACCAGCTATCTACGAGACACGGGTGCTGGTCCTGGTTCAGACACGTGTTTGGAACGCTGCTGCCTCAAGGACCCCAAAGGGGTATATTTTTGCGCCTGAACAAAAACAACTTCAGCGGTATCGCTTGATCAACCCTATTTGTTAAGTGTAGTCCTCTACTAATTGGATCTGTTCGTTTGTGAAGTAGTGTTGACATTGTATTCATTAATTCTCAATGTGCCGTGAGATCTTGATATTTCATTGACATATTGAAAATTACATGTTTATCAATTATATATTTAGTGATCAACCTTACACTGGATCAAGATGGACAAAGACACGTACATTCACTAACGAACGCACACATGTTTAATAACACTGCTTTCAACAAAGTAAACATAAATGTACAGTAGTTTGTGTGCACTGTACAGCAAATTAATTTGTAATCATTGTAGTGGACAAGAAAACATCTATTAATGCAGATGAGATGAGGCAGGGGGTGTGTCAGAGAGAGGGCGGAGAGGCAGAGGATGAGAGAGGGGGAGAGGTAAAGGATGAGAGAGAGAGACAGAGAGAGAGAGATAAAGAGAGACAGAGAGGAACAGAGAGAGAGATATAAACAGACAGAGGGGGAGAGGAAGGAAGACTACACATGCTTTGAAATATCCACGAACAGGGCTTCACGTTCAATTTGACAAATCTTCAAGAACCCATGATCTAAAACTCACTTCGAAAACTCATAATGGGATTACTTGAGTTCATCAAGGATTATTTTATTGGTTTCTGGGACTATGAAACTCCCAAGGTTATGGTGGTTAAAAACAAAACTCTTGGGGTCATATATAGAGGGGTACAGTTTCTAGTGGTCACCTATTTTATCTGGTAAGCTTTGTCCTCGTGCGTTAATACGAGATTATTTCAACAATGAATGTGTGAATGCATGGTTGAGAAATATTTGTTTTGATTAACACTGTATGTCAGGTTTTCTCACTTGATTCTTTTTAAATTACAATTATTATGGTTGTGCACACATTAAGGTAGCGTTTATTTAGTATCAAGTGTGTTTTGCATACAAACCCAACATGTTTGAAGTCCAAATGCATAAAATAAACAATTTGTGAGGAAATGTTGACTGGCAATTAATGTAAAAAAACTGTGTGGTTTCAAAAACCATGGTCATCTACATTTAGCCTTACATTACATTTGATCTATTTAATGGTGTTTTTAGAAATCACCAGAGGAATTCGTTGATTATTTAAACTAGTTTATAAAAGTCATAAGTTTGGATTTCCCCAAAAATCAAGACATGTTCTACAGTACTACTGTTTCCTCGACGATGCTGTGTCTGTTCCATCCCCCACACAGGTACGTGTTCATGAGTCAGAAAGCCTATCAGGACAGCGAGACGCGCCCAGAGAGCTCCGTATACACCAAAATGACGGGAATAGCCCTTCAGGGAGACAGAATCCTGGATATGGTGGAGTATGTCCAGCCGCCGGAGGTAAGTCCACAGGACGCCTCACATACAACTGAGATGGTGCATTTTACACAGGGAGCTAACCTGTAAATTGGTTATGATATTTATATGTTGTCGGTCAATTACGTAATAAATCAGAAAAGGGTGTAATATAAAATCACACTTAGGCCAAGCCAACCCATGGGATTTCTGCGGCGCCAGGCATGAGGTGTAACTGAGTGCCGGAAATACTTAGCAGGCTAATGAATAATGAATGAAAATGTATATTTATGGATGTTTTTCATTTATTTTAATTTACCAAATCTATTCTTCGTTACGATGCATCTTAAAATAGCCTACATTACACTTGACAACGCCATTAAACTTTTATTTTACTATTACCTTACCAGGATATTTGCCTACAAGGACCAATGAATTAAAATCCATGTAGGCCTACCGACCAGGGCTTGCATTAGGCTATATTTGTTCATTATATGTTCATTTTATGTGCAGGGTGGAGATGTGATAAGCACCATCCTGAGACGTGAGGTCACTTATAACCAGAGGCAGGGAATCTGTGCTGAGGTAGGAGGTCGCCATGTTGTCAATATTGGCAATTCATATTTACAAATGTATTCATAATCATGCATGAACGAACATTTGTAGAGCAGTTGTCTTGGTACACAATGTAACACCGACTTTGTTCCATTTTCATAGCATTTCACTGTTTCCAATGCCAACTGTACAACGGATTCTGACTGCATTGCAGGAGAGGTGGACTTTGATGGCAGCGGTACAGATTTCAATTTAAGTGTTAGCAAAATAATCGACATCCCCCTAGACTATTTCTCAATTTGCTGCTGAAATTTTCTGCAGGTCCGAGAACTGGGCGCTGTGTGCCCTACTACAACCTAACCTTCAAGACCTGTGAGATACAAACCTGGTGTCCTGTAGAAGGTTATGCAGCCGTGAGGTGGGGATCAAAGACTGCAGGACTGAGAATGTGATGTCATCATTCAGTGGTACAAGAGTCTTTATTGTTCACTGTCATTAACAGAGAACCTGCATTAGATGAGGCCATCAATTTCACAGTGTTCATCAAAAATGCCATCCATTTCCCAAAGTTCAAAGTGCTGAGGTAGAGTATAGAATCTCTCTTACCTTTGCACAAACACACAACGACATACAACCTTTTATACCCTGCCTGGCTGCAACCTAACCTTTAATTCCGCATTGATTAAAGGTAACAGAACATTTCTTGCTTTGCTTTTTCAACAGAGGGAACATCAAGCCACACAAACGAAACATAAAGAAATACTTGAATAAGTGTCACTACCACGAGGAAAAAGCCCCTTACTGCCCTGTCTTCCGCCTGGGCTACATTGCGGAACAAGCCAGGGAGAAGTTCAGCGAGCTGTGCAAAACTGTAAGAAACCAAGCGTGTGACTAACTGTGAAATTCTGTTCAATACAACCCAAGTCAGTCATGCTGTCTGTGCCGTTGCTGCGGCACAGACAGCTGATTGGTTGTGCTCTGTTAGGGAGGGGTGATTGGCGTTTTCATTAATTGGAAGTGTGATCTGGACGTTGACCCGTCTCAGTGCGCCCCCACCTACTCCTTCCGCCGACTAGACCTCCGTAAGAACCTGATCAGCTCGGGGTACAACTACAGGTGAGCTTTCATCACGTCAAACTTCACGTAGAACATCTCATTAAAACTAAGTCTCATTCTGTCTATATTTCCCTGGCTTTATAGTCTATCCCTCTCTCTATAAATCTCTCTCTTCCTATTTTGTGTTTTAACGTTGAAATTATACCTGTAGGTTCGCCAAGTACTACAGCAAAGATGGGGAAGAGTTTCGGACACTCGTCAAGGCGTTTGGGATTCGATTGGATGTCATCGTTCATGGACATGTAGGTGGAGCTTGCATCTAACACCAACAGCTGTTAGACATCACTGATATAAAATAGTCATCAAGAATGGGTTTCCCTTGTTCCACTAGTTGTTTATGTTTAACTTATTTTCTCTGCAGGCAGGAAAATTCAGCCTAATCCCAACTATTATCAACACAGTGACGGCCATGACATCAGTTGGAATAGTAGGTTTGGATTGATTTCCTCCCGTTGTTCGGTTAACAACTGAGCTCCATAACTGTTTTAGCCACATTCCTCTCATCCACTCATGTTCTGTCCAGTGTTCCATCATCTGTGACTGGATCATGCTGACTTTCATCGACAAGAACGAAGTCTTCAGCGACAGAAAGTTTGACGACGTGAGGGGAAAAACAACTCTTAAGAAAGCAGCGTTTTCAGCATAAACCTCTCATGCACATCGCTAGCCCTACTGATTGACCTGTCTTGCTTTTGTCGTCACAGGGCACTAGGACCCCGAAGCCTGCTCAGGACCAGTGTACAGAGTTCACCATCATGAGCTACGGCTCCAACCACTCAGATCTGTCAGAGGGCGTGGCACTGTGACACACAGATCTACGGCCGGATGCACCAGAACCCCCTTAGACACCCAACCTCTGAACGGACTGTCCCCTGGACCCGCTCAGGTGGTCCCAGACGGGGATCACGGTTCTCGTGGAACCGAACCCAATGACTGCTACAAGACCCGAAGGGTTCATCTTCTGAGAGCAACGTCTTCCAAGGCCTGTCGTCGCATCAAGGCCATGTCTAGGGGTCAATGCCATCTCAAATCCAGTCACTTCAAGACCTGGAACAGCACCACGCTGGATCAGGTGTTCTTCAGATGAAAGGGATTAAGATGATATTCACCCAAATTAAATGAATGTTAAGGACACCACGTTGGTGTTAAGCAACATGAAAAACACACCAAAAACACATAACGCACATTAAAGTATGTTGTTGATACAGGTATTTTAAAGACTACCCATAACATGATCAATATGACCTTCACACAACAATAAAAGGACTTACATCAACCGTGCATTGTGTCTGCCAATCCTGCGACTATCTTGTCATCATCTTGTACAACCTTACATGAACTTGCTTGGAAGTAATCTGTGCATGCAGTTTACCGTCAGAACACATGAAGGTTGACTTCACGCCACACAGGAAGTCAAACGAGTCCAGGGTAGGAAAGCTGCTCTCTGAGAGTCAGTAATCCAATAACGAGAACATTTCTCACCAAATGGTTCCTGTAATGAGATTGTGGGGAAGCACGAATCCATCTGGACGGACAGAGTAATAGAGATGTCGATGCTGAAAGGAACTCATGTCTGAATCTGGGTTTTGATATATGGAGTGAAACAGCTGACAGGCTCTTAAGTTTAAAGGATGAGTTTGATGTATGGACAGCTAATCATCTGGCTGTTCATGAACTGTTCACAAAAGGAGACTAGATGGTCATTTTTATGGTTGTTCTTAAGATTACGTTCTGTATCCACAACCTTTTTTGTTCATGGTAAAAAAAAAAAAAAAGGAAAACTGAAACCCAAGATTCTTGTTTCGTACTTACAAGTGTCCAGTAAGTGCTCTCACTACCTCTTAGCAAATAACCAAGAGTGACCAATCGAATTGCTCGTGAGCTCTCGACCTCAAATGCGATTACGGATCTGAGAGACGCTCATTGGCAGACGAGTTCTCTGGGAGAATGAGGTTACTGTGATGGAGGCTGATGAGTCAAGTCAACTTTGATCTGGAACAAGAAGAATATGCTGGAATTACATGTTTACAAAACAGTTTTGTGCTGCTTCTACCGCCAATCTAATGGGCTGGTGCGAAAACAAAGCATTTCCGACCCCTAATAGTTCCAGTGTGTACCAACAGCTCCCAAGATCATCAATAATTCATATGAAACAAAAAAATATCAAATTAACAGAATTGGCTTGACATCGCTTAAATTGTACAAAAACTCTGGAAAATACTAACATGCAGTCAACACAGGCGACCACCAAGATTCACTGTCCTCATCCACAAGATAATGACACTCACGGCAGTTGAGACAGAGGATACTAAGTGGATTGGACGATAGCCTGGACAATAAAGCACCGCACAGACCATTAAATAAAAGTTTCCCCCCCATCCCCAGACCTTTCCTCTGGGGCACATTAGCATCCAATAACGTGTGGGACTGATGACTGATGATGAGCACTTAGACAATATCTGCCAGACAGGACATAGACATGACTATATTGAAATGAAAAAAGCCACATAATTGGTGCATTACAAAATTAGAAACTCTAGACCGTCACCACATACAAAAATATTTATTGACAAAAGGGAAACAATGATCTCTTCTTAGCATCATCCTTTTCAGCTTTTCTGTAAAAAATCACTATATTTACAATGACTTGTCTTAGTAGAACAGTACATAATGTGTGACATCAACAGAAAAAAAGCAAAGAAGCACGATCTGCGCTTCATCAGAACAATCACGCAGATGATCAAGTTTAGCGACGCGCGCTGATCGGCCATGTTGACCGGCGCTCCTGGGCGCCTCTCCGTGTCAGAGTGTGGTCCAGGATCCTCCTCAGAAGGGTCACAGGCAGCGGTCGACGTTCCCGTCAGTGTGTCGTCGTCTCGCTGATCTGCGGGCTCATGGAGAGCAGCCAATCGATGGTCTCCTCCAGGAAGCTCATGCTGTAGTGACCCGCGATGCTCCGGAACACTCTGATCTGCTCGGACAAGCTCTGAGAACCGAGACGAGAGAGGAGACGAACTGAGTGGCCATTCTCAAGCAATAAAGGAAGGAAAAATATGAAATGATGTAAAAAAACATGGGTTTACAAACCTTTGTGGGGAACGTGAGGGTGAAGTCTCCAGCACAGTTGCAGTATACAGGCATGTTGGCCTCCTTCACTCCCTTACACTTGGAACACACCTGCAGAGGAGGAGGAGAGAAGTTACGTCGCTGACAGTCAAAACAGAAAGTATCTTTCGGCCTTCTGATGTGCACTCTGCCCCCTCACCAGGTCCTGCAGAGTGTAGCTCATCAGCTTCTTCTGCAGGGCGTCCACCAGCGACATCTCGATGGACTCAGTCTCATACTGGGTCTGGCAGTTAGAGCAGAACCAGTGGGGCAGGATGGAGCCATCCTGGTCGACAAACAACAACATTCACTTTGTGAGTGGACATTTTATTCATTTTGCAGATGCTTTTATCTAAAGTGACATATGTTTGGGACATTCCCAGCCCTTCCCACCCCCTCCCAGTCCATGGGTCTGACCTGGCCCACAGTGGGGTCCTTGCAGAGGTCGAGGTCGCGGCAGAAGTTGCACTGGTGGCAGATGACCTCCGGCAGGATGTAGGAGTTGCAGGGGTCGCGGAACTGGCTCTGCTCGGAGAACTCGCCCACGTCCACCAGACGGAGCAGGTCCCTCTTCAGCTTGTTCACCTGGTTCACAACGTTGCCGTCTAGGGAGAGGACCTGGGGGGGTTCAACACAACGCCTCAGTCAACACCTGGGGAGAGCAGGGTCACGTGACAGGAAGGAGAACCTACACCTGGGGACAGCAAGGTCACATGACAGGAAGGAGAACCTACACCTGGGGACAGCAAGGTCACATGACAGGAAGGAGAACCTACACCTGGGAACAGCAGGGTCACGTGACAGGAAGGAGAACCTAAACTCAAGACAGGAAGACCTCATCTCTACATGGCGAAACCCCCCAATAACATATAAATAATAATATTCGCACACACATATAAACAGTTTTACAGATCCACATATTGTAGCTGGCCGCCACCCGTCACATGAGAAGGTCATGACTTAATAGACCAATGGGGGGACTGCACCTGGCACACGTATTTGATGAACTCCAGGGCAGGGTTGGAGAGAGGCAGGTGGGAGCCAGGCAGGACGGGGAACATCTCTGAGGGCTGGGCTCCACTCCTTGTTCCAGTCACCTTCTTCTGGATCTTCTGGGTGATGGTGAAGAAGTTCTGGGTCAGCTCGCTGGCCACGTACTCCTGGGAGAAGGAGATCATACCTGACAGAGAAACGCGGATTAATAACACACACCTCAGGAGCAAAAGATGACAGGATAAAAGAGGAAGTGACCTCGGACTGACCAGGAAGTGCACTCAGGTCTCCTGCTGGCTGCGACGCCTGGCTTCCACCCCGCCTCTTGATGGGCGTGGCTCCGGGAGCGTTGCGTCTAAGCTCCTCCCTCATGCTGTGGTAGACCGCAGCGATGTAGGCTGGGAGAGAGGATCAACACATATCCTTTTAACTGTCTGGTCAATAAAAACAAATGTCAAATGCAATATATGTTAACTATATATGATAACTTTTATTTCAGAAATTATTTTGTTATGAAATTAAATTTAAAGAGGTTAAAAAAAGTCACAAGAGCTGAGTAGTAGATTCTCTAGTTAGCTACACGCCAGCTAACTAGCTACACGCCAGCTAACTAGCTACATGCTAGCTGCTCTTAACGAGTATCCGGACCAGAGGAGAGCGGTACCTGAGACGATCATGAGGAAGTACTTCTGGCAGGAGGCAGTCTGGGGCAGGTACTGCATGATGTTCCAGCTACTCTCTATCATCTCCTCCACCTCGTCTGTCTCCCCGTCTCCATCTTCCTCCTCCTGCTGATCCCCATCCTCCTCCTCCTCCTCGCTGTCCCCCTCCTCTCCCTCCTCTTTTCCCTTCCTCTTCTTCCGGGTCGCTCCGTCCTGATTGTGGAAAACGGGCGTCCTGTGATGTTTTCATCTCAGCCACTTTGAGATGATGTAACGATCTATATGAATCCTATTTAAAACAGGCCTGGGGACGAAGTGTGCGGTCCCTCTGTCATCTAGATGTGTGTATGGTGTTCTGTGTGTGGTACCTCTCCATAAAGAAGGCTGGAGGGCAGCTTTCCCTTCACCCCTCCAAAGTTGGAAGGATCCATCCACAGGATGAACTCCCAGCACCGGGAGAACGAGATGGACAAGGAGTGGAAAATCTCCCTGGAGTGAATACTAGAGAGGGAAGAAGAAAAAAATCAGGAAGAGAATGAAGTCAATAAAAAAACACTAGCTTCAAGATACTGTAGTTCCACCCAAAAATATGATTTCAGGAGATATTTGGGGCCAACCAACCTGTTGGTGATGTACTCCACGTAGCCGATAGCATCGTCGATCCTGCGTTTCTTGGTACACAAGATGATTCTGTTGAAGTTCCCGTACACTACCGTGGAGCCCAGCCTCTTGAACTCTGCCACCAGCCTGGGAACAGACACAACACCACGACCTCACCCTTCAGGAAGAACCCCCAACTCCACATTTGTGACACAGAGAAAGAACGTTTCCACACGACAAAAAACAGGCGGTTCTAGGGCATGAAGGGAGCGGGTTGGTAGATGTAGCTCAATGACTCACTGCAGGAAGACCTTCTTCATCATGTTGTGGAGGGTGCGGTGGAGGGCGGGGTCATAGAGCAGAGAGCTGGGGGAACGCAGCCAGCGGTAGAAGTGCATCACCTGGTTGTCCGCGTAGACGTTGTGGTACTGGGTGATCTCCCGCACCCAGCCGACCACCATGCTCTTCAGGATCCTGCTCGCAAACACAGCGCGGGTTAGAACGCACAAGGGATGTTTGTTTTTTTTACGTCTCTGACCGTGCGGTTTGCAGAGGAGGACGTGGGCGGTCACCTGAAGGTGTTGGAGCAGAGCGCCGTCTCGTCGTAGCTGGCCACGGCGCTGGCACCCTGGTTCCCGGACATCATCTCCTCCAGGGAGGCCTGCTGGATGACGTCGAAGCTGACGCCCAGGCTGGCGCCCCCCTCCATGTCGTTGACGTGCTGGGACTGCAGGATGGTGTTCACCGCCAGGCTCTGGAGGTCCAGCTCCACACACACTGCAGGACAAGACATGCCTCCTTACAGTCCACACATACATCCATCCATTCCCCTCGCAATAAACATGGTGGGGACAGTGGGTGAGCGATGGAGTGAGAGAGACAGAGTGAAAGAGAGAAAGGGAAAAAGGCAGCTAGAGAGAGAAAGAAAGAGGGGGAAAGAGACAGAGGGAGAGAGCAAGAGCGAAAGAAAAAGAGACAGCTAGAGAGAGAAAGAAAGAGGGGGAAAGAGACAGAGGAAGAGAGCAAGAGTGAAAGAGAAAGAGACAGCAAGAGAGAGAGCAGAGTGAGAGAGAAAGAAAGAGAAAGAGAGAAAAGAGAGACAGAGAGAGAGAGAGAGAGAGAGAGAGAGAAGGAGAGAGACAGAGAAAGAGCGAAGGGTTAGTACCTGTGGAGTAGCAGCCCTGAGCGTTGATCTCCACAGAGCCCCTGTCGTCGCTCTCCATGACCAGGCGGCTGTCGTCGGCCTCCTTGCCCCCCAGGTCGGGCCTGGACGTGGGGGACAGCCACAGCAGGTGGTTGTGCTTGCGCAGGTGTCTGGCCAGAAACAGGTCCGAGCCAAAGATGGACACGTCTTGTGGCAGGTTCCCCACAGGCAGGTGGTAGTACCTGAACAGGGGGAAGAAGAGGAGAGAGACAGGAAATGATGATCGAGGCTTAAGGTTAGTCTAGGTCTATGTATGTTATGTATGGTAAATGCTTTGCCACAAGGTTTACTGCTAATACGGCAAAAGTGAATTCTGTTTGACTAGGATTTTACATATCCTATAATCTATATATTTGTGCAATTTTTATTGGCCTTTTTTTGAAGTGTGACAGGCCCGCCCCTCCCTCCCTCCCTCCCACCTGGCCATGTCGAAGGCCTGTGACAGGCAGCTGTCCAGGTTGAGGTAGTGTCGCAGCATGCGGCGGGCCCCGTGCCTCTGCCAGTCCAGCACGTTGTAGCTGATCTCGTCCACCACGTGTACCGGCACCACCGGGAACTCCTCCAGCACCGGCATGCCCGCTGCCAGACGCCGCAGCTCCCAGTTCGACTGCACCGCCACCAGAGTGGGGCCC